>NC_037646.1:4858630-5170713 GCF_003254395.2 Apis mellifera
TATATAATTAGAAATTGTCCGATCGATCGTTTCTTTTAGAGATATCTTCGAGTCAGTCGGATTTAACAGGCTCCGGATGATATCTAATGGAGTATAAATTTATTTAGTCTTCCGCTGGCGAGCCTTTTATCTCATTAAAAAGGGATTTGCGCAGACCAAATATCCTAGAGATTCCGAGAATTTGGTCGAATTTAATTCCGAGACGCGGAAGAGCTTCGAGCTTCCGCCCTCCATTCGTATTATCCGTAACTCCTTGTATTTATCTTCTCTATCCCAGCCATTCTCATACTCGCTCATATATATTTTTGTTGTCGTTGAAAGATCGACCATTTTATGGGACGATCCTCTTGTATATCTAAAACACCATTCATTTTGTTCTTTCGAATGCCAGATGTACAATTTTAAAAAGTGTTTTTAATCTTTAATCTTTTTAATTTTGAAGGATATTGGAAGCTTTTTTTTCACACTATTACACCGTTAATTTAACGATTTTTGGATTTTTCTTTCTCTTTCAATGAAATGGAAAATCTGGCCAGAAAGTTTGTGTAAAAATAAAATAAAACTCTTCGAAACTGTTCAATCGTGAGCTCTTTAAATCGCTCGTATTATCAGTGGTTAAACACAAGCATTGAACTCGAAAACAGTTTTGCGAACTGGAAATTTGCCTCCGGTTAAAAATAACACAAGGATATTTACTTTTACAACAGAGAATCTGTAAACAATGGCTCACGGCAATTCCTTCTATTTCAAATTGAAACAAAATTTTTCCTCGTCCATCGTCCATTCTAATAAAATCCAATAATATTCATGAAATGAAAAACGATTTCTTATTTATTCATTTCTTTCCTAGATTCTGTACATTTCTAAATTCTCCATTAGAATTTAAACTCTACACAATCGAATTCTTTATATTCTTTATCCAAAAATGCGACACTAAAATCTAAATTTCTTGAATATTACGTATCTAATATTTTTAGACTCTAAAAATCATCAAAACCAATTAAGAATTCCTAAATTCTACATTACAACTCAAATTCCTTGGAATTTTCAATACAAAATTCAATATTTCCTCGAGCAATTTACACTCTCTTCATCTTTATCGCTAAATTCCAATCTTTATTCCCTCGTTTTTATTTAGAACTAAAATCCTCTACTACTACTCTCGCGGCACAGAAAAGAATTTCCAATCCCTTTGTACACGATGAAAGTAAGATGAAAAGTAGCCTTTCTTGTTTTCCCCTTTTACGGGCACACGACACGTTCCCTTTTCCTCCTATTTCGTAAGATGGCGGCGTTACGCGGGGATCGTTCCCACGGCGGCCATTGAAATTCGGACTTAACGGCGGTACGAATTGGTTTCGCGCATTCATTCCCTATGAAACTCGAATCACCGTCGCATTGTCCGGTCGAAATCCTTTCAGAAACGCTATCAGCATTGTTCGCACGATCACCATCCAAACCTTCGATTATCCGGCCTGTGCATTATAATCGAACGGCCCATTATTCGAGCAACATGTACCTCGCCCGTACACGGCCTTTGTTGTACACTTATTTCCACGTGTTCGCCACGCCATACCCCCTCCCTCCTTCTTATCGTCAAGGGATTCCAAAGTTAATTCCGGTTTAGGTAGGAACGGTTTAATGCGATACGAGAAAGTAACGATAACAATGCGGCGATTACGCGGAACGAGTGAATTTGTCGCATTTTGGTGGCTTAAAATTCGGTCACAATAGGGAAACACCCGACCTTTGTAAAATTAGTGTCGCGAACGATTGTCTTTGAATACGCGTCATTGTTGGCTACCGTTTCAATGTACGTATTTGTCGAACACGTTTTATAGAAAGTATTGTTGGAGAGTAAGTTTAGTCGATTTCTCGTGATTAATTCTTGTGATCACTGTGTGGAAAGAGATTCGAATGTATTTCGATCCACTTATGAATTATCCTTAACTCTTTCGTTGCTACAAAAACTGTAAAAAGATCAACATCCAAAGGATCGTTTAAAATTTATTACCTTTCTGATTCTGTAATTAATAAGATTAGAAAAATAATGTAAATAAAAAGAGAAAAAAAGAAAGAAAGAGAGAGAGAGAGAGACAATTTCACACATACTGGACGATTCGTGCACAAGTAGATGTGTTTGCTTGCAGATTATGACAGAAATTACAATTCGCCATCAATGAGGCCGCCAGGCGAGCTTCCGGTCGACGCTTTAAGTCCGGGTGTCTCCCATCGGGCTCAGCTCGTCCTTCATCTTTTGGTGAGTCTGCTGTCACTGCTTCTTCCAGCCATCAGAAGGTGATTCTCACGTCGCGGGAACGGGGCTTCCAGTTCTAGTGTTTATTGGACGGTGACCAGACCGGAGGCGGCTGCTACCAGTTTCCGGTACGCCGGCTCCGGCTGGATGATGGACGAGTGCGACGAAACAAGGCGCGCTTGAAATTATTTTCATACTAAACGTAGACGTATACAGAGAGCAAAGAAGATATATATATATATAATATATATATAAATATAAATAAATATATATATATAAATATATAAATACAAAAAAAAATATAATATGTTGTGTAAGTATACTTACAGTGAGTATGAAGGAAATTCTTAGGCTTTTATTGAATGACGATGATTTTGTGGCGCGCGACATCTTTGCATATTCGAGGAAAAGACTTCATCCTCTCTCGTGATGCGAGATTTAGAAAATAAGGAGGGGTGGGATGGGGAGGGGAATGGAAAAAAAAAAAAGAACTTTTCGTATCGACTAGACGAATTTTTCTGATCGCGAACGAGAGGATTGATCAGCCAATGTTTTTCAGTCGGTTTCATCCGCGACACGTCGATATATTCCGAGAAAAGGATTCGAGGGTTGTGTCGTCTCGTATTACCGCTTTAAATGTTCCCGCCAAAAAACGAGTTTTATAATCAAACGTGTGTCGCGCGAATTCTTCTCGAGGCGACTGAGAATCATTGGCGCTGAAAAGAAAAAAAAGAGTAGTTTCGTTAGTTTCGTAAGAATGCGCAAGTTGTCCGAACCGAAACGAGAATCGAGAGCGTTTCGAATTTCTTCGTTTCGTCTAACCTACCCGTGTAAATATCATTGATTTTGATAAATCTTTGAGATTCAGCGTTTCTAGGTATCTCCTTTCCGATGTGAATCACTCGCGGTCTCATTTCATTGTCGCTGTATCGTTCGCGTTGCTTGACGAACAAAAAAGAAGAAAAGAAAAGAGAAAAAAAAAAGAAGAGAGGAAAGAAAAATCACCCTTTTGTATAACACGCTCCCTTCGCGAGAATAAAACGTTCATTCGTTTAATTACCATGAAGGAACAATTAAATTGTCCTTGTAATAAATCCGAAAAACCGACGAGATGACAGAGTACGTAAATTCATTCGGCGAGATAAGAAGATAAAGAAGTATTATTTTCAGACGATTTTACGTACCCTTCATCTGAAAAAACCGATCTCATTGCTCGTTAAACGAACAACCAACAAGACACTCTTGCACTCTGATTGAATTAATGTTATTGGAAATTGAGAATTTTAAAAATAACCAATATTAGATTTGATTGGACGAATTTAATAAGACGAAGCTTTTCATAAAATAATTTTGAACAGCAATTTCAAATATTTCAAAAGTTTTCCAATCGATCCAATAATTATCCAATTTCATATATCGTCGTCCTCGTTCTTAATCTTACACGTTCTATCTTATCTTTGAAGAAACATTTAAGATTCATAAAATTCAATATTAACATTAATTATACGATTGCTTTCTCGATGAAATTTTTAATTATTATGATAAATTTCCGATGTTTGAATCGATGAGATATATTATTTAATTAGAAGAAAAAGAAAATGAAGTAAGAATCGTTAAGAACCAAGTCGACGACGTAATCTACATAATTTTTATTTCAATTCACCAATACTATTAATTTTAAAATTATTGTGCAAGAGGATCTAGCGTTATTAACATTCCTCATCGGTCGTCCGCGTTACACGACTACGCGATGGATATTAGTTGTACTCTAGTCGAGCGAACAAGGCACAACTGTATTTCGATACATGTAATAATATATACGTACGCATGAAAGAATAAATGAAAGCATAACTATAACATTATACACATGAACATATACTACATATATATATCGAATCGTAGTTGTGTTGGGATACAAAAGCGCTCTAAAGTTTCATGATGATTAGCTATTCGATTGGCGAAACCGTGCATGCACTTGATGCGAAAACGCTAGTCATATATATATATATATACACGTAACAAATAAAATATGGCGGACGCGTTCCAGAAATGCGATTACAGTACTCTCTCTAAATAAGACTCCTCTGAATTAAACTTATTTTATTTCGAACATTTTTTCACCACACCATTTTCTCTGAAGAATTCATAAAAAAGGAATGACTTTTGTCACAAGATTCGTCATAATTTCATGACTCGATCTTATTCGTGTGATCATTCTGTAATGTAATTACAGATGATACAACGATTATAATATTTCATCGAAGAAATTGTTACAAATTTAATCAAAGAGAAAAAGAAGAAACGTTAAAAAAGTTTTTTAAAAGATTTCTACTCTCTTGAAAAAAAAACGAAGGTTTTTTTTAATATAAATTTTCCAACTAAAAAACGACTCTTTAAATAGAACCGCGGATGGAAAGTAGAAATTTAAAAAGCAAGTTACAGCTTTGAAAGTTTGTGCAAATTTTACTCGCACAGGCTATTGGTAGAGATATTATATTTCCTGGAAAAATATTTTTCTTCGGTATCACGATCAGTTTAACACACTTAGCGTGGACGTACCCATTGTATAGATTCCTTACCTAAGAAACATTTTGCGATACATATATCAAACGGAAGTGACGTATTCAAATCAAGAAGACTCATACGAAACGTTAACCAATTGATTCAAATCCATCGCTTAAATCGATGTATGCATTACAATATTTTTATTTCTACGATATAAACCCACAACGTGTACAGCTGCATCATGAATCTTTTTCTAAAAAAATATAGAAGATGAAAGATAGAAAAAATAAATCAAGTAAATATTTTATATCTTCACTAAAGATGTTTATCATCGACGTGTGCAACGATTTTAAACTTGGTGCATTTTTCGCCACTCAACAACTGTTTCTTGCATTTATAAAAATTAATAATAATAATAATAATAATTGATGTAATAACGTCAACGGCGCTTTTCGATTTTTGGTGCCGCATTGAGAGTATTTAGAGGGAGTATTGTACGAAAAAAAAAAGAAAAAAGAAAAAACGAGCGTTTTGCGTGTCACCGCTTGTATTTTTAAAAGCGGATAAACGCCGGTATAGGTTGATGATGTTGCGTAGCCCCGAATCATCGATCGGACGGTGTCTTCGTACAAAGAGAGCTTCGTCGTTTCAGTTTTAATTATGCATCAGATACATCAGTGGGAGATCTGTCCTCCTATTACGGCTACATAAATATATGTCGACGACAATATTTTTAGCTTTAACGAGACTTAAAGTAGATTTAACGATCTGTAGAGCGAATAATGCAAGAGGAAATTCAATTGAACCGTGAATGCAATTTTTGGATAGAATCCATGACCCATTTTTCTTTCGTGTATTTCATTCTACATCAACTTCCTGTAATCTACTTGATTCGCATAGTTTCGTGTAAATACTAGAGAAATAGGAAGCTTTCAAAAATATTTTGTAACTATATCTATTTGTAAACGGAAGTTTCCCCAAGTCTATTTCGAGTTTCGTTCGAGTCTATCGTGAAAGTGGTAGAAAAGGTTAGGTATGCTGCACTCGAGGAGTATCGAATCATCCATCTTTATTGGAAAATTTATAAACGTTCGTCGTTTCCTTTCTTAAACATTTTTCTTATTTTTGGAAACAATCCTTCGATCACTTGAAAAAATATATTGGTAATAAATGATAAAATGGATTAAACATTTTTCTCCTAAAAATAAATTCATCCTATTTATTTATATTTATTTAAATTACCAATACTTGATAATCTCCAATTACAAATTATTAAAAATTCATTTATATATAATCATTTTCAGAAGATTAAAATTTAAAGACTTTTCAAAAATTAATTCAGAATTGATAGAAGAAAAAGTTCAAGTTTGCTATAACATTTTCAATCAATCAAACAATTTTGGAATCTTTCTCCATAAAATTTCCATAAAAGATAAGTGATTCGAAGCTCTGTCGACGAACTGTACGTTTAAAAAAAAAAAAAAAAGAAAATCAACGAGGCATTCAATTTTAGAATCACGTAATTCGGAATTCGATCGTTGCACGAACGATAAAGAAACGCGTCTTCGCCGATTGATTGTTCTGTAAATATTGTAGATACGTTATGCTGTGATCAATACGAATCGTCGTCTGTTAATCGGTGTGATGATTCGAGGCTGCGAATTGTTAAAGCAAAGTGCAAAGAAAAATGGCGAGTGTTGTGAATAAGCGTAATAATATTAATAAGCGACCGTACGAAACGTTATGGCGATGATCGTGTGAGAACATCGTTCAGTAGAAGATGAAAAATGACGAGAAAAAGAAAAAAAAAAAAAACGAATCGAGGCTACAGCGATCATAGATATGTCGTATTGAATTATTATTATATTAACGTTATTAATGTATCGTGCCCGATAGTTTCACTATGTCGTACAGTAATTTTTAATTGGATTTACGGCATCGAAAATAATCCGTGGAACGAGAATCAGGCGATAGATAGTGAAATTGTCGGTCTGAATATCTTAATAAATCGAATACATGACTGCCATTATAAATTTCATTGTTCATTTATTCATTGATTTACATTAAACGTTTTCAACTCGTTCATCATTCTTGCGTCTTTCTTTTGTTACTTTGAACATCTACAATGAAATAACTTGATCAAGTTTGAGCATCTTTTGATTTTGATAATAGAAGAAAATATTCTATAAAATGATTAGCTTTTTTGTTTCTTTGAGTAGAATTTGATTGAAGCGATCAAGTTATTTTAATCACTATTGTACATTAAAATAGTATTTTCATTTAATAGAATATCGAAAGATTTATAGTAAACTATAGTATAGAGTGAAGAGCATGGAGGAATAGGAGGTAAGTGTTTATTAATTCCCGTACTTAATGCATGTATGATACGTACAAAACGTGGGATAGAGTTGAGATGTAAATCAACGATTGAATTTTTATTTTCATCCCCATACCTTTTTATTACTCGAATAAATTATTTACCATATATATATAATGATTATAATTAATAATTGTCTTTGATTTCATTATTAATATCATTAATACAATCAATGATCAATTTTCATGAAGATGATTCAATTAATAATGAGATATTCTTACGTACAAATTAATTTCACGTATCAATGATTGAATACGTAAATACAATTAAAATTTTATAACGAAAATATCGATAATATTGAAGTTAAACCAAGCTTGTACGATATACTAAAAACCTAACACCATAGAATGAAATAGAATCAAATTAAAAAAGTGAAAAAAAAATTATTTATTCTCGCACAAAGACAAAAACTATTAATCAATCGACCAAGGAAATGATTAAGTTACAAAACTCGTACAAATGGAATACAATATTCTATAAAATCTGCTTTTTTGCTTTTACTGACTGACCTGCAACGATCTACACTATCACTGCCAACTTACAATTCCTTTTCACCGTTTGTAGAGCAAACGGTACGGGGCGCAATAACAGTGGAGGAGCGAGAGGAAGAGAGAGATAGAGATGGATGGGGAGAGATATATAGAGTGAGAGAGAGAGTGAGAGAGAGAGAAAGAGAGGAAGAGGGAAAGTGGTAATGGTCTGCATCGAATCAGCCCTCGGAAATTCACCGTCCCGTAATAACGTAATAATCTTTCGAAACTCCGTGACGTGTTGTAATGTCCCTTGAAATATTGGATACGCGCGAGTAATTTCCATCTGTAATGAAACCGATATGCAAATGAGATAACAAGTTCGATTGTCTACATTTCAACCCACAACGTGTCCAGCTAATATCCAAGCTCGGCAGAACGTCTCTAATAACGCGTGTCGTTGCTTTCCACAATAATGAGAATGATAAGGTGCATTTAGAGGATGAACGTGATGATTGCTTTATGGGCAAATTTTTATTAATAATTATATATCTATATGCGAATCATCCTGATTATTGTTGGAGAATAATTGATTAAATCTTCTTGTAAAATTGATTAAGGTACGAATATTATATTGTATGTATTATAAAAATACTTGTTCTTTTTTTCTACTTTTCTAACTATATACACATTGAAATTAAACAATAATATCTAATATTAATATGTTTTGTAATATAAGGAGAAATTTATTGTTTTTATTCAAGAAGAAGATATTGAGTTTGAAGATTTTTTCTTATTATTTATTATTTAAATTTTCTAGTCTGTATAGCCTGTATCTTTAAATTAGGCTTTTCGTTCTGCATTTTTGTACTTCGAGATGAAACGTATAGTGTATAGAGAATTTACAATGTATATTCGTTAAGGCGAAATATTAATTTTGCAGTTATAAATAAATCGATTAAAAGCACAGAGAAATCCGTTCATGTATTAATTTCTTGTTTCAACAACATATAATCATACGTACCACGTATTTCATACACACGAATTGCCACGTTGGTAAAAAAATTTCACATTTCAACGATTCTTGTTACGATTTCTTGAAATTTCTTTTCCTACCATTATGTTTGTTTTCTCTTTTTTCCTTTTTTCAACGATTTTCATAATAGACGTGCAACGAACATTTTATTCACTTCCTTTTTCATTTCTTTTTTTATCAACTTTCTTATTAGCTTCAGCCCCGCTACGTTTTCTCCTCCTTTGCTTTCTTTTTCATCGTTTTGAATCTAATTAACCTTTGAGATAGATGCTGCCTGTATAGATAAGAATAATTATCTATAAGATCAACAAACAACGGCTCAAAAAAAATCCACCAAAACACAATTTATACAATACCGCCATTGTTCGATTGAGAAAGCAATCCTCTACAAAAAGTATAATTAAAAAACGATTAAAAGATCAAACTATCATATGAACATAATTTCACACGTGTCAACAACTCTTTATTAACGAGAGGGATACGTTAACGAGGGAAATTCGAGCTTTATTCATCATCGACGTCACTGTCATTATCGTTTCACAGGTTAAAATTAAAAACAACCACCCCTCTCCCCTATTATGAACTGACCGCAACACCAATTCAAATTTATCAAAACGACAAAGAGGTTTTGCGCGAAACAAAAGCAAAAGAATAAACCGGAAGCGTCTATCTGGCTTGTCCGCGGGACAAATTTATTATCCGCGCCACCGACGATGCAAAAAGTCAATTACATCCTCGATTAATCGATCGAACGCTCCGATAACCTCGTGCAAGATAAACGTTCATAAACGCAACCCCCTTGGAAAGGAAGGGGTGAGAATTCTCTCCTTCTTCCTTCCTTCCTTCCTTCCTTCCTTCCTTCCTTCGTCCCTCCTCTTAGTCACATCCTTTCATTGCTTTTTTTTTTCGCAAAACGCCACTTCAACAATACCCTCAATCGATTTCTCTCGCGAGAAAGAGAGAGAGAGAAAGGGGAGGGGAGGGGGAGACAAATGTCTCACGGTTCCTTGCTCGTGAACTTTTTTCCAACGAAGACACGGAAAAGGTTACAGCAACATCGACGCTTTTCACAGCTTCTCCCCCTTTTTCACCCCCTTGTTCTCCCGCTGTTTTTCCACACGCCATTTCCTTTTGTCGCGGCGATTTCCGCGACCGTTCTCACCGACCTCGCGCTTTCTTCCCCAGATTTCTGTAAATCGCCGGATAACTTGTCGCCGCGAGCTGTTCGATTACGCGCGAAACCACGGTTGCGCTTTTTTTTTTTTTTGTTGAGAAGTGGATGGAGAAATGGATGGAGAAATTGTTGTTTTAAAATTTTCCGCCGAGAGATCGTTACTGCGAATGCTGGCGTTGGTTTGAACAATTATTAAACAATTATTAATTTCTGATATTTGTGAAAATCGTAATCTGTATTCAGATTGAATGAAAATTCGTTCGAAGAATAAGTCAAGATTTTCTGAATTTTCTGAGACGTTGTTTTTCTTTCTCTCCTCTTGAAAATATCTTTGTTCAAAATGAAGAATTTAAAATCGATGATAATTTAATCTCTAAGCTTCGAATTACGTAAGTAAATTACGAAGATTAGAAGAAAGATCTGTATGCACGATTGTAAGATGACAAAGATGCGAGCATAGAAATAAGCAAAGGGGTTATTTATCACTGGGGTATTAGCATTATTTATGCTCGTTCAATCTGTACGTGCGTATATTAGCCACATAAATAACAAACAATGGGGCGTAGCTGTTCTATTCGTTAAAATGACACTTATGCATATTCATCCTGTTCGAGTTCGAAATTATTATTCGCGGTTTCATTTGCTTCTATCATTGTTATGCGATAACAACGATCGTATGTGTAAACATAGTGAAATTACACTCCATATATACGGATTCCGGAATTATTTATGCACTACAACATTGAACTACAGAGCTTAATTCCCGTATCGAAATTTTATTTATTTATTTTTAAGTCGAACTTAATTCGTTCTTTTAATAAATGGAGATATATGGCTGCAAACGATGTGTTCGATTATCCGCAATTATTATATATATATGTATTGTAACAATTCTTAACTATTATTTGTTACACTTTGTATTAAAAGGATTTATTTATAATAAGATTTTAATTGTCTGTATTCTCTCCTGCTTTCTCATCCTAGAAAATAAAACTATTTTTAATTCGTCTTATTCGGAGTCAATGAACCAAAAAACATTGTGAATTTAACACATTACGTATAATTTCTCCTCTTCGTTATTCCTCCAACACGAATTACATAAGAAGAAGCATACATACGTGTGATAATATCAATATTGTAAGTTAAATCACGAATCTATCCAACCAATCTACGAATCACTTGCATGTTACTTTAACTTCCAAACAATAGACATTAAAGAATTTTATAAATAAGCAATCACGTTGAACGTTCCAGACGTTCTCTACCTCCTCCCAAAAATTTCGAACAAATATACAATTCACAATTCCAAAATCATTCAGAAATTATGCACGCCACGAACTCGATCGACGCATCGATCGATTCTCCCAGACACCATTGCCCGCGCCGTTCCGAACAAAAGTGGTCGTTTGCGAATAGTCCCCATTTTTTTCCCTCTATTCCCTCCCCTCCCCCTTTTTTTTCTCTTTTCCCTTTTTTTTTCCATTATTCCATCCATGTAGCGATCGCAACGCCACACGCGACAAGCCGCATAAAGCGGAACGCTTCGACCGCGGTCGCGAATTTTGGCAAACAGGCACTCCGTGCGTTTCATTTCGCGGTTATTTACGGCCCCCCGATTTTGCAAATCCGGCATTTGTTCGGCCGTTGTATCCCGTAAACTGGCGATTGTCGCCCCCCCCCCCCGAGCGTGTAGTACAACGGCGTAAACGGCGCGCGTGCACGCTTCCTCGGAGCCAGAAAATCGTTGTCGCCTGCTGGAAGGGTGAGCAAGAAAGCACGGCGGTGGAGTCGGTTTGGGGGCGGTTTGGGAGCAAGTGGTACGGATTTCGAAGGAGCCAATCCATCACGCGGGAGGGGGAGGGGTGGGATTCTATTCAGTTTTTCAGAACTATCGGAAACATACGATCCGCGGGAATCGAGGGATGATTCATGAATAGGATGACAACCGTGTCTGACAAGGAACGACCGTTCACCACTTGTGCGGCCGAAATTGTTTTCGTTGTACTGTCCCGGTTCAACCGATTTATATCTATCGATATTCATCGACGTGTGCAATATTTGTAGTATTTTTTTTTTTTTTTTTTTTTGTATAGAATCGAATTCGAGGAATTTGACGTAAGATTTAATTTCTTTCTTTTCACTTCGAAGCAATTTATTATTTATTTTGAAAAATCTCCAAGAAATATTAAAATTATTATATTGATTGTGCATTGAAAATTTCATTCAAATGTTTCAAGAAGTGGAGAAATTTCAGATTCGAAAATCGATTTTTCCAATCAATGTCAGGAGATAGATTGTATTGTATCAGGAATAAGAAAGTTAATATACTCGAGCAGCGTCAAATTGCCTGCAAGGAGAAACAGAACAGTTAGGGAATACCAGTTACTATTGTTGGAATTAGCAATAAATGTTTAAGGCCAGGATCAGGTCGACGATGGCGACTGTGTGTATCGACTGGCACGAAACTACGTGGTAGTCTAACGTAGCCCGCTCGTATCGACACTTCTCGAGTTACTAATTATGGGACATTACTGACTTCCGAAAGTTAGTAGTTCTCCATTCGATCGTTCCTTTGTACCCATTATCGGTCGTACCTGACATTCTGAAAACCAAAATTGATGCTCTATCTGATTTAATAACGTCGAAATTGACTTAGAACTTGGTATCTTTGGTTTCGTGGCAACCAGTTACACAGCGGCCTTGGCGCCACGCTACCGGAAGTCTTTGAGAAACGTTAGTTGATAGTTTAAGAGGACTTGCGCGAGAAATTGAAGTGGTATTACATTCTGAATCGACGCATCAAGACACGTGGAGAAGTATTTGTAATATTTTCTACTCATATTTTTCTGTATTTAAATAATTATTTTCAAATAATAGAAATTATATTTCTGTTCTTCTTTCTTTTTCCGTAATTTCTTTCTATCTTAAGGTAGTCCCAATAATTTATACGATACAAATAAGATCAGGAAAATTCCATAGCTCAAACTGAAACGAAAACAATGAATCAAATACACGTGTATACGATAAATTTTTAAATTCAATTTTCTCGAAAACGAAATTTTCTTATTCCTGCTATTTTTATCTTATTTCGAATCACGGAATTCCTCCGATCCCCATAAATCGTGGTATAACTTTGTATCTTCACATTTTCGTATTAAAATATTGAAAAAAAAAGGAACAATCTCATCAAAATCTCACACTTTTAACTTTGTTTGTTTCGTTGTGCAAATAATATCGAATAATATATATTTCGATAATATCCTCGTGAACAATCGTAAACAATCGAATTTCTCTTGAAAGAAGACCAAAATACACGAAACGCGCGAATAGAAACGCGTTATCCTTTCGAACGTAGCCTTGGCGCAACGCATACATATTTTACGTTGTTTGATGATCCGAAAACATCCAATTTCCTGCGAAACGGAAACGATGGAAGGAAAAAAAAAAAATAAAAGAAAGAAAAAAGATGTACGCACGATACACGACGATGGAGGGATATCTGTCAATACGTTATGTTTGTCAATCGATCGCGACACGCTTCGTGCACAGTACAAACAACGAAAAAGAGATAAAAATCATTCTCTCCCGATTTTTGCGATCGGTGTACGTGCCTATTCTTCGCTTTCTCTTCGATTGGTTATTCTGGGGAAAGAAAGAAAAAGAAAAAAGAAAAAAAAAAATAATACGACGGACGGGGAAATGTCTTATGGTTTTCGGATCAATTCACGTCCGCCCAACGAGGGAACGTAATCTCGAAAGTGTCTCTTCTGGTCCTGTGGGAAAGACTTCACTTCACATCTCGTACGTGGGTGTACACAGCTGTGCGAGCATCTTAACTTCGTCCCTCTCCACGCGCTTTCTTCATTCCTCTATGTTGGCCACTGTATAAGCTCGTGTCACCGTGTTCGAAACTTGTGAAATTAGACGAGGATCTACGGTATTTAGAAATCGTGTTAAATGATTGATCTCATCTACGAATCTACGTACGTTGTTGAAAATATTGAGAATATTGTTGAAAAGCTTGGATATTAATTGAGATCTATTGAGAATTTATCGTTGTTTGAAGTAGATAAGAGATTAAATATCAGCAGAAAATTATTGGAAATATTATCCGAATCGTTGGAAAATTATTTAAACGCGTAAAAAATAAACTATTATTTGTGAGAAATAATGGAAGATAGTAAGAAATAGTTAAGTGATAGGAATGGGAATGGGGAGAGCATCTGGTTAGAATACGGTTCGAATGGTTTTATACACGTGGTCAAGGAAAGAAGTACAAATTCAAAGTTGGCAAAGTGCAATAAGATTCTACTACAATGCCCCATTGCAGTCTAAAATTGTCCTAGTTCGAACGTATCTCCTTTTCCAAGTCCAAATGCATTTCGTACAAAGTTACATGGCCTGTTAACGCTAACAAGACTGGAGCAGCGAAGAAGTGGAGAGGACTTGTTCAAAATTGAATCGTGTTCAAAATTTTTCCAATATAATTTGATTCAAATTTATTAGAAATTTGTGCCAATCGATTAAATCGATATTTTATATAATTATAAAACAAGTGTTATGCATAAAATTGAAATACAATATTTCAATGAAGTTTCTTATTTTTTCTTCTTATTTCCTCGATTTATTCAAATTTATCTTTTAACAAAAAACTTATAAATCTTCAAATTCGAAATCGTCGGAATAATGAGAGCACACCAGAATCATTTCATCTTATTTTGAAAGCTTGGATCTCCAATTCAGTTTCTGGAAATAATTTTTCTTTGAACGTATACCAATCTGTATAAAATTCTAAAAATATCGACACAGTTTCAACTTCTCAATCTTCTCTATCACTGTAAAAATTCACTTCAAGCTCGTGATATAACTTCTAATCTTTATGTTTGGTAAAGTTTAGATGTAAAAAGTGTGGCTACGATCCTTCAAATTTTTCCAAAGTTCTTTCGATCCTGGAACAAAGTTTCGAAAAATTTTTGATGCACATCCCATTTTGTATTCTTTTGTACGGAACAAGCGTGTCAGCAAAAGGGGAAAGGAGTTCATATTTCACTGGTAGATTCGACGCACGTTAAATTGCACATCTTGGGTGCGAATGAAGGGTCAAAAATTTGTCTCCCCTAAAAGCAATTTTTCCAAGTCAAAGTGGGTAGATGATGAAAGCCGGTGCAAAAAGCTAACTTTGAAACCTAGAATCTATTGCATAAAACAAGCTGTGTAGTGTGATGAGCTTTAAAAAGTGGTAGTTTTACAATCCAAGTTTACGAAACAAATTACGGTCAAATTTGGAATCGTTTCGGGCGTTTTATCGAATTTTCCCTTTTATTTTGTAAGTAGATGCAACAAATGTAATTTAACGCATATTGAGAATTATTTGATCATAATAAATATACAAATTATTATAATCATTTATATTAACGAATCTTCTTGATAACTTCTCCCTTCATTTTACAAAAATAATTGAAATGTATTTATTGCATCTTCAATCGATTTTTCATTAAATACATTAATGTATTCTTTTTTTATAAATTTTTAAAAATATTAAATAATTTCAAGATATCTGTCACCATCAATTAATTCAATTAATCAAGCAATTACAAAAATTTAACCAAAACTTCAAATTATTTCTTCTTCATCGATGAGACGAGATTAATATATTGCAGTTCTTATTTAAACTCTTCGCTCAATTGTTTGTTATCTTCACGTTTCTTTTATCAATTAATCGACAATCCCGATTATTCACAATCGATTCGAAAAACACTGAAACAGCGTCACGTTCTCCCTTCAAAAAGGAGAAAGCATTAACGAAACCATAACAAGGATCAATTATACCAAAGAATTATCCAGCAGACGTGCATTTCCATGTAAAATTCCATTCACACTTTTTCCACACACACTCTCCGCCACCCGGGAAAAGAAGTAATCCACAACGTCAGACTTTATTAAGCCATTAATCTCTTTTTACAGTCTCCACTCCCCCCCGTTCTTCAATCCTCTCTCCACGGAAACACACACGCACACACACGAGCCGAGGACTCGCATGACTCAGCCCAACTTTCACAAATATAATGGTCGAACGTTACGAATGATAATATAATACAACCCGTTGCGTGTAACGCGATTCAAATTCCGGCATGCAAAACGGGTGGAATAATCGAAAGCGGGGGAGGTGAGAAAAACGAGAAAATCGGGGGAAGGAGGAGGAAATAGACGGAGTTATTCCCTGAAATATGAAGCGCGGCCGAGCAGCTGACGTTACCAGAGACCATGTCGCATTATTTTCGTAGGCAGCGATGCGCAAGTGGATTCTCTGTAGTCAGCAATAAGCACGATCCTTTTTTTCCTTTTCCCTCTCTTTCTTGTTTTCTTTTTTATTATTCTCTCTCTCTGTTTTGCTCCATCGGTAGGCCCATCCGTTAGAAACGAGAGGTGGCCTCTCATACGTCAAAAAATCCTATTATACCGCGCTGATCCTCTGTCGACGAAATGGAAGAGATCGGCGGACGAGTCTGGTCTAGTTTTGTTCGCTCCTCTCCTCGACGTCGCTCATCGTCTGGAATTGAATCGTTCTGATGGGCTCTCGGTTCAAGAAGGAAGTTGTATGGCGAACTCGTGCCAGTTTCTTCTCGCTTCCTCTTACGTTTCATTTCCTCTCTCTCTTTCTTTCCGTCTCTCTTTCGTTCCCTTCTTTTTGCTTCTCCTCTCCGTTCTTTTTGGGACGATCGGGAGGGATGGAGGAGATCGACAAATTGTCTTCGACGAACGATTTCGCGCTTGAAATGGCGTTATTAACGTGAATAAGTAACGATCTAAATGCACGAGAAGCCTGTGGATTCGACCGTTTTTGGATGGATTTCAAATATTTATATATATAGCGAATATGGGGGTGTGCTCGGTGATTTAATTCGGATCGCAGTTGGCTTTGATTTCGTCGTATCCGCGAACGTTTTAGCTTGGTTCGAACTGTGTAGATTTATGAAATTTTACGAGGCTCATGCAGAATGATAATCTCGTTTGAAGACGATTTTGGATGTTTCCAATTCGATAACTCGTTCCAGAAACAATTTATTATTTCGATATTTTGATTGGAAATCGACAAAAAATACTCGATTTATTTTCGTAATATACTCGTTACACGAAATATTATTCATCTTATTAAAATTAGAATAATGAAAAAAACGAAACTTCAGAATCTCTCTCGAAACGTTAATATAATCGAAAAATCAATATTTTCTTCTCAATAACAATTTTTCAAAAAAATCAATTCCCCGGTATGTAAAATACGAAGCAACGAGAGAGAGAGGCCACAAAAAACTAAATCCGATTCTTATTAATCGAAGCTCGATCGATATCTTGTAGCTTGTATTAGAACACTGTTGCATTATTCATGCATCTCTGACCGAAGTATATATTGTAATAAAAAAAAGAAGAAGAAAAAAAAAGAAGGAGAAAATAAAGAAAATCGTGTATAGTTTCATTTCTTTTCCTTCTGCAGGATCTTTATCGCCCCTGGCCACCATCATAAATAAATTATACCCGCACAGGGGTTCGCGCTCGTTTCCTTCTTCGTTTTCGTCGAGGGATTAAACTCCCTCCGACCTTATTTTTCCTATCGATGATTCTACGATAAATCCCAACATCCTTGTATCTTAATTAATCCATCGAAAGAAATTGTTATTTCGATGTAGAATTTTTTATATAAAGGATATTATTTGGAATAAATTGTAACAAGAATATGGAAAGAATATATTTATATGTAAATGTTCATAAATATTTTTATCCTTATTAAAATTTATTTATAAAACATGAATTAAACGATATATTCATTGTCCAGATTCATTTAAAATTTATATGGATTTTTATTTGGATAATGAAAATAATACAGATGTATTTTTCTAAATTTCTTTGTATAAAAATGTAAATGTATTCAATGTATATTTGCGAACGATTTGGACTAAACGAGACCGATCGACTAATTGCATAGTTTGAAACAAGCCATTAAATCCTATTTGAGAGATCGAGATTGCTAATCATTAACGAGTAACTTAGTAAGTGGATCAAGATGAGGTTTGCCAGGCAAACTGATAACATTTTCTTATCGGCCAATTATATTTGAAAATATTGTTCTATCCTTAAATCTTCTCTCGTGGATGTATCGATATTTTCTTCAAATTGTTTATTATTAAGAATGAGGATTTTTGAAAATTAAATCAATCTAGAAATAATATTTATTGTTATTCGAACTTTTCCTATATTTTTGCGTAATATTAATTTCCAAGTTTCAGTTGATATTTAATCCAAAGTTGTGATGAAACTTGTTGTAAGTACGCATTAAAGAATAATTAAATGATTACCATATTTGATACGCGACATCATTGCGCACGTTATTGATTCATCGGATAATTTACTCAGTTAATTATTTTTTATTCATGATTACACTAATGAATTTCTGATTGAATTAATACAATAATCGTGGCTGTAAAATAAGCATCCCGATTGCACGTATATACGTTATATAACAATTATCCGATTCGTTATTTAAGCAGCATACTCAGGATTATTATTCTAATGAGAATAATGAACACGTGTTGTTAATGTAGAATTTTAATACGGATTCTCGTTAATTATTACGCAATTCACATATATTTGCATATGTTTAACGCTCTTGGATAACAACATGACAAAGATGACCGTAAACTTAAATTTTCCAATAAATTTTGTCTTCGATTTCCAAAATCGATCTGTATTTTATCAAATCCGTATTCCCTTAAATATATATTCCGAACATGAAACATTAAACGTGAGACGAAATATTTAACATATTCTTTTCTAATATTCGTGCAAACATTTCTCTAATAAAACATCTCTCACATTTTTTCCAACATCTTCAAATACTTCTTCCTCTTAATAATGAAAACATAGCTCTCTTCTTCCAGCACAACCAAGAAAATTACACATCCGTCACAACAGCAACAAGTGCAAAAAGAATCGCGACCAATCGCGGATGACTAACTGACCCAATTGTCAGCCCCCCTCATAACCACTTTCCTCCCCTCTTGGAAAGGGATTTAATCCCCAGGTGAATCCGCCGCGTGGCTGCCTCCGCCAAGGAGGCGTAAATCAACGTTTCACGCGAATATTCCTCCCCTCCCCTGCTCGAGTGAGTTTCGGAACACCTTGTACACGTTCGCGATCGAGAAAAAAAAAGATCTTGGAAAGTTTATCGGCGCGGCACGGTCCGGCCGAGCCAGATGTCGCGAACATCCATGTTCCCGCCGATTCTTCGACAGTTCCACTCTGGCAATTGCATATTAAATGCATCCCGTATTCCCTCCACCCTCGTATTCCTCCTCTTGGCTCTCTCTCTCTCTCATCCCCTCGCCATTTCGACTACCCAGTATCCGTTAGGATATCGCGATGAAATACGGCCAGCCCATAAGAGAGAACCGCCAGCGCGAAAATACTATCGCTTTCCAATAGTACGTTAGCCGAATGGAGAGAGAGCAGGAATATTCGAGGCTGTTCTCGAGCACGACATGAACGAAGAAACGGTCCGGGGCCTCCCTCCGCCGAGAAGATCGGGGAGGGAGGGGGTGGAAAATAAGGGAAGAAACGGGAAATATCGTCCGCTTTTGCGGCGCTCTCCCGGCCATATGGTGACCTGCGTATATCATATTAGAAGCCAATTTTTAACTCGGTGGGGGTACATTTCACGCGAAACTGCCGGGTTATAACCGGTCCGCGGCTAAAAATCCAATGAATTGATAGGGAGGAGGGTGGTTGTTGGGAAGGGAGGGGTGGTGAGAAGGCGTTCGAATGGTCTTTCGAGAGGGGAGAGGAAAAAAAACTGGCGGCCGACTTTTCTTCGGCTTCTCCTGACCGAAGGGGGGGAAACGACCGCAATATCTTAGGGTGGAAAGTACACACGGACTCCTCTGGTGGTGGCAAAGAGCCGGTTGCCTCGAATAAATCTCTCTCGCTAACCCTCCACCTTGTCCACCTCTACCACCTCGCTTCGTGATTTTTTTCGTTTCTTTTCTTCTTTCCTCGGATCCTTCTTCCTTTCCCTTTTCATTACCAGTATTATAAATATTGTCTTTGAACGCGACGTTCCTTTTAAAAAAAAAGGAATGGCGCCTCGATCACGATTGCTCGAGCTTGGCATCGTCTTGTAATTCCGTGTTTTCCAATCCTTTTTTCTTTTCGGCTTGTCAACTCAAAATTAAAAAAAAAAAACTTTAGAGTTTTAATTGAAAGCGAGATGAGAGGGTTTTTGTTAAAATTTTTATAGAATTGAAGAGATAAGGGGTAACGTTATTCAAAATTATTCTTCTTATCGAGCTTTTTACTTCATTAATCGTATCAACGAACAAAAGGATAACAAAACGCTCGAAATGAAGATCCAAAAAAAATACTTTGTCACTGGATGGAATTTTAATCAAGTCCACACGTCACTTGGAGAAATTAAAAAGTTCGAAATGCGTTTCACAGGCAACTCGAGGTTGAAACTGAAACTATCCTCTTCCCCACGATTCTCTCACATAACCTGGCAGTTTGTGTACAAATGCGTGTAAGAAACAGGGTTGATTCCTCGAGATTTCTTGCGTTGGTACCCGCTCGAAGAAATATAATTACGAATTATAGCGCAACACTTTGAATTAATATATGTCTAAGTTGAAAACACTCCCCTGTCTGCTATTATCCCGTGTCTTCGGTCTCTGTTCGTTAATTACGAACACTGGAATGAATTTTGGAGCAAGGCTAAAGTAAACGTGGGATATTCGAAGATCGCGGGCCAAAGATAGAATTATTCGATGATTGAATTCCCTGCTTCGAGATACCGATATATTCTGCACGAGATATTCGAAATATGGATGAATTTCATTCTAAAAAATATACAATTAGTTAGTTTTATCACGATTTTAAGATCAAAGTAACGATCTTATTATTAAAAGTATTTTAAAATCCTTATTTTTCTAAATACCGATTATTATTGGGGGATTTCCAATTCTTTGAATCCTTTCAGAGTGCATTGTTGTTGGCTGTGATATCTAACAAGCAATAAAAAAAGACTGTATATTTTTTCGAGACACGTTGTCTAATCCAATTTACCAACGAATTTGTAGGATTTGCAAAAAATACTGACAAATTCAATATAAAAGCCACGTGGGACAAACAAGATCCTGTGCGGGAACACGACTTGATCAGCCAATCCTCCAAACCAATATTGGCGTCGGGTTTGTAACCCTATTCCTCCGACAGAGAAATTCGTCCAATCATAGGTTTCGACACGCGGTCAACTGTGGATGGACGCTGGCCTTATCCGTGTCGTTGAAACTGTACCTAATTTTTCTAGACAAGTTGACAGGACAGATACAGTTATTCCATGTTCACTGCAAAATATAAAGATGAAAAATTATGGTTAGTGATATTTCTATACGAATTTATATTGTAATCTGTTACGACATGCTGAAAGACAATGAATTATTAGAAAATATTTGGAGAAATTTATTTGTAAATTTTCTATTTTTTTTCTTTTTGGAAATTTTAATAATTTAAATTATTTTTTTAGTATCGTGTAATCAAATAATATTTTATTAGATTAATTATTATTATGGGAAAGTATTTCATTCACGAGTGAAAAATTTTAATTGATTATGTCTTTTTAGGGATAACATAACGTGTAATTATCGAAAGCACTAAATCATATTTTTTTAATCTTTCGATACGTATCTCTGAGGTATTGAGGAATAGAACAGTTGGCCATCATCCAGAACATATTTTCAAATTTACTTGATATATCCTATCGTGCTCTATTTTGCAATTGTAGAGCAGTATAAATTTTCAAAATATATGTACGATTATTATAAAAATATTTAATATTGTACTTCTATTTTTATTTATAGTAAAAAAAATTCCAATCCTGGTTATTAAGAATATAAATAGTTTCTTATTAAAAGTAATAATAATAAAATTTTCATTCATCCGGAAAAATGAATTTCTGAAATTTTAATAACACCAAAGAAAATGAAAATATTTCGTGTATTCGTAAAATTGTACACGAGTTATAACTGTGAAGAACGTATGAAAAGTATTTCTCTTATTCTCTTGCTTATTCTTATTCCGTAATAGAATATATAAAAGAAAAAAAAAAAAAAAAGTAATACAAAGATAATAATACATCTACCTGGAAATCCAATTTCACAGTTCAGCGCTGCTCGTAGTGTTGCTATCCTTCCAGCTTAATTCTCACGGTGTTTAGTTCCCGCTATAAATTCGTCAAGTCAATTAAGCGTTAAAATTCTTGTATTCCTTGTCTTAAAAAAAAAAAGAACAGACATTATCAAATTATATCCTATTCTTATAATGAACACTCGCCTCTGATATCTTTAATACCTAATAATTTTAATATTCTATCTTAATATTTATGCAAATAATGATTGAACGATGTCAAACAATTGAGAATTTAATTATAAAGAATGATAATTTAATTTCAAAGAAAAATTTTAGATAAAAATACTTTATAAACCAAAAATCAAGTATTATTCTGTATCTCAATTATACAGAAAAAGATAACATCTACAATTTTCCCTGCAAAATACTATATTTAATTAATTTATATTAAAATTATATTAAAATTTGCTACGTGCTAAATTAAATTCTTTTGCAAAACATTATATTTTGCTATACATTATATTATTTATCACGAAAGCAAAATGTTTAAAATGTTAAGGATTATTCAAAAATGAAGGGAAAAATTTTTTGTTTAAACTTTCCATTTTTTTTTTTTTTATAATCAACAACACTTTGTTTCATACTTTGTTTCAACAGTTTGCGTGAACCAATCGATCTCGCGTCACATCACCGTTATGTTATTTCACAGTCTGGAATTCCAGTTACCTACTTACCTAGAGGCGCGCAAAGAGTAACGAAATGACGATGGATCGATAGCTCGACAACCGAGTACCCACCACCTACCCCTTTTCTTCGTCGGCTTTACGTAATTCTCGAGGCATTGTTCACGGGACTCGGCTTCATAAGAAGTTAATAACGCTTCATTTGCTTGTGAACCCCATCGCGCGAGAAAAATTGTTCGCATCACGGGATAAACTCTCGTAAATCAACCGTGTCGTTGTGGTTGTTGCAAATTTTTTGCTTTTTATTCGACTTCTTTTTATGCGTTAATAAAAATTTTTTACGTTCGTTGTAGAATATTCCTCCATCTGTGATTATTCCATCGTTGAAATATAAATATACTTGAGAGAGAGAGAGAGAGAGAGGGAGAGAGAGTAAAATCCTTGAGAGAATTTATTTTTCGTTGGGTGGATGATGCATTGAGAGTAATTATCTGAGAGTGATTGCTACTCTCGACTAGTGTCTATTAAAGAAAAATAATTTTCGAGAGCAACTCTCGAGAATTTCACTCTTATATTCACTTCCTTAATGAGCACTGCTGAGAATAGAAGTTGCTGTCGAATAGTCATTCTCGATGCAAAAGTGTCCATTTAGGAAAGATATTCTTGAGAGAAACTTTCCAGGATTTTATTGTCATTCTTAGTCAGACATTAAGCTTTACTTTTGAAATTAAGTAGTGAATTAAGTCATATTATATTGCAACATTGTCTTATATAATTTCTTTATATGAAAAAGATATAGAATACTTTCTGTAAACAGGTTATTTGAAAATTTAACAAATTGAAATAAACTTCCATTGTTTTTCTCGTGAAAAATTTATATTTTGTTTTATCAAATGTTCTTGTATTTCTCAACATCTTTTAAATCTTCAGTTTTTAATAATTATTTTCACTTTTTAATTCTAAAACTTTTTAAAATTGTCCTTTATGATAAAACGTTTTATTTATTATAATTGCAAAATAGTTGCTTTTACATTTTTATAAAATTTTAAAATTTATAAATAAGTTATAAATGCATTGCGAATGTTTATGCATTTAAAACGTGTCAAAATATGTAAATGTAATTTATGAAATATGAAAATGTAATACGAACATATGCAAATAAAAAGTACATCAATATATGTAAATAATATGACGTGTAAATATGTAAAAATGTTATAAATATGCTATGATAATTTTATCTTTCTATTTTTCCATTATTTAAACATTTACTGTTTTTATTATTTAAATTATTATTTCATCGATTGTGATTTAAAATTCAATAAATTATAAAATTTGAACGATAATGTTTTTCTATACCAAACGTAATTAATCGATAATTATTATTAATCAATTCGTCTATTTAATTATGCAAAAGAATCCCGCTATTAAAATTTCAATATTTATAAAAATTCATCAGTTTTCACCTATCGTTAACGCATCTTTCAATAAAAAAAAAAAAATTCCAAACAAAAGTTTTAAATATAACAACATCGTATAAAATTTTCATTAAAATTTCCCTTACTTTTTTTTTCCTGTTTTTTAATGCAAACTACAAAAGATACCAATAGATCTTCCATTACACGTGGCTGATGAAAATACCAAAAAACCAGTCCGAATGTAACATAACGTAAAAGAAAATATAAATAAATATTATTCGACGTGACGTCGCGCGTTGCGACGCTCGTTAATCTTCACTAGATGCGTCTCTCTAATGATGAGAATCCCTCTGTTATCTCGTTGGCCACCCCCCATGAGCGCACTCGGTCTCAAATTAACCATAATGAAATAACGATCTCACGTTCCCAACGTCGAGAGGATGCTGACAAAACGGTCTCGAAGCTCTGTTATCTTAGACAAAAGGGCCACCGAGGTTGCAGCGATATTACAAGGAAGTGACAAAATATATCTTAAAAAATTCGTAAAAGTTGTGCAACTAAAGCGATTGTTGCCAAATGAAGCGACGATTCTTTCGTATTCTTTATTTTTCTCGATTGGTGAAAAACTTGGAACAAGATATATATCTCATCTGAATAAAAATCCTCCAAATTTATACAGAATTTTCTTTTCTGTGTTTAGAAATTTTTTAACTGATGAATTTTGAAAAAAGAAATAATACACATGGCATAGCGGTTTTAATACAAAACGTGGTAAAAATTTCAATAAAAAAAATTTGCATGCTATTAATATAGATTACGTGTAATTTTTAAAGTTAAGTTCATATACACAACATGTTTTCAACAAAATCCTTTGGTTTGAATCCTATTTGTAGTTGATTATCATTTCAATAAAAATCTCTTCATAAAAGATTTTTCTTTAAATATTTTATCCACCATATCTCAAACATTCTTTCATTCCAGGATAAATCCAAAGAGTTCAATCTTCAATATTTTATAATTTTCCTCTTACAATTTTAAAATTATACTTCACAACCAGGAAATTAATATTATATAGTAATTTCATCATTCTTCGAAAAATAATGTTCACAATTCAAGATAGATGAATTTTTCCTTCCTAAATAATTCTTCCACCATTTTCATTTGCATATATATAAACAAGAAGAAGTGGAGATTCGTCGAGGAATCCGTATTTTTATCAATCTCACGTTTGATCCGCTTTCGAGCCAGGAATTACGAATGCTATTTGAAACCTGGTTCACCAAAATCCATGGAGCGCGTGGCATAATTGCTAATTGCTCGTTAAAGTTCCAATGTGCTTCAAAGATCGCAACCGATCATCGTGGAACATGAAGTTGGTCCTCTGGAGAAAAGTGTGCTCGTCCAGATAGGCCGTTGATTGCATTTACAAAGAGCGTTGGCGCGAAAGCAATGACGCATCAAGCTGCATAACCGCGTGAACGCAACGAGTGAACGTAAATTCCGTGAGAAGGTGAGGGTCCGCAGGATTCCCTCTTCGTAAACTCGGATTTACCGTTAAAATCTCGCCAACCCCGTGTATCCACTTGTAGCTGACTGCGCTCTCGATAAGCCAACGGATAAATCGATAGCGGGTTTAATGGTCAACGTGTCAATTTTGATGCAGACAACGTTTGTGAAACTCAAAACGGTGCTCCTTCGAGCGATATTTTTCGCCGCGATTCAAGATATAATGATCGTTGTTGAAATGTATAGTTTTTTTTTTCCTTTTTCTTTTTTAATTACGAATGAAAATCAAAATCGACTATGCATTTCTATTATATATATTTTGTAATATCGATTGTGCGTTTTTGTTATTGTAAAAAATATATGTCCATAAATATTTTGTGTCGAAAATTGTTCTATTCCATCAGGCCATTTCATATGGAAATCAACGTCGAAAATCACTCAGTGAAAATAACATTTGTACAAACAACATCGTTTTGTACACGTGTGTGTGCATGTGTGTATGAGTGTATGCGTGCGTGCGTGCGTGCTTTCTTTTTTGGTCCACTTCACGTAGAACAAAGCTCGCGATACGCTTGGAATTAGAATTACGAGGTTCATTTTTGCGCAGTAATTCAGGTTTTTTCTGCTTTGCGAAACACAAATCAGCGGGTCACGGTTTCTTGATTCCTTGCATTCGCATTCATTAAAACATGGCGTCTCGCAGCAGCGCGTTCATGTAATTTTAAATGCTTCAGTGTGTCGTAAATACTGTATTGTTACGTCGTCTACGAATATTTATCGCTATAAAGGAAAAATTAGAGGGAACAAAGCAACGTGTCATTGTTATTTTTGTATCATTTTCTGAAAAACGTTTCTCTAATTTTTCTAATTTTTTTTTTTTTTTCATTATCATTTCGAGATTTTTGTTTTAGGTATTGTATAATAGTTTTCGAAAAAAACGAACGTGCGTTAAATATATGGACAAATGTAAATTTATAAAATAAATATGACTGATATTGATATAGTTGCTCGATACTCGTATGATATGAATCATATTTTTATATGCTATGCATATGTAAATGCTCGTTCCTTTTTTTTTTTTAAATCATATCGAGAATTTATATAGCATTGTTTATTCATTGCTGCTCAATGTTTATTTGTCGATTTATTGCTTGCTCAGCTTAAAAAATAGAAATGAATTTTATTGTGGTTTTATACGTTCCGTCTAATTCGAATATTTTAAATACATATCTTCTTAACATTGTTAACTTAACTTAAACAATTTCTTCTTTATGATAAGATATTCTTTTTTCTTTAAATTGTTTGTTAATTGAATTTATATAATTCGTGGTCATAAAAATTGTTGTTCTTGTTCTAAAAATGTTCTAAATTTTTTTTACATCCTTGTTTTAAAAGTCATCAGCTGCTATGTCATTGCAAACAATTATCATTTCGTTGTTCGCAATTTTATTCGAATTCGAAGGTAATTTTTCATATTTTTCATCCATATTATGCAAAGTTCGATGAATCAATTATGTATGTTGTATATCGTTGGAAATAATGTTACACTGCTTACTGAACTAAATAGATAAGGATCTATTTGGGTACAGGGTGCCTTGTGATATGCTTCGCTTGAAGACTTCATTTGATAACATTGTTTCCCAGTTTGAATTATTTGGAAAGTTAGGAAGCGTTGTCGTGCACGTATGAAAGGTTAATTGATATTAGTTGAAATACATCTCTCTTTATGAGTTAGATTAAAACATTAAAGCGTGACAGTCTGAATGCAAATTACAAGATGCATTAATTGACTCGTATTATCAAGAAAATGGACGATAAATTAAAATTTTTCAAATTTTTCTCGATCTGAGTTAGAGTTTCGTTATACAAAAATAATGAATTAAAAAATTCAAATTGAATTAATCGAATTAATTACTTTTTCTCTTTGAAATCGAGAACTTTGGTTACTGTAGTTTCTGTAACTTCTTCATCCGGTTTGAAAGTTCTGTCTTAAATTTCAAGCTGCATTAAACATTGACTTTCGACGTAATAAAACGTGATAAAGTAACCAAGCCGAAATATACCAATTTTGATCCGAAACTTTCACGGTACAAAGTTTCAAACTACTTTCTTCGAATATCGTGTAGATACGTGTATATCGAATATACTTTTCAACAGCAAGATTGAAAAAAAAAAAAAGATAATGCGCGACAATTAAGCTGATCTCTTCTATATTGCACGCAAATTTCATTCATTATAATTCCAAATAGGGATTTTCATATATAAAAAGTACAGCCCAATGGAAATTCGCAAAAACTTTCAACACGAGGGAATTTCGCTAATGAACTCAAACTCATCCCTAAAAATCTTTCTATTGCTTTCAAAATTTAATTCACAGTACTCCAATTTCCACCTACGTATCCACGACCCCCATTTTTCGATTTAAATTTCTACAAATTTCATAATGATAATCTTCGTGTATTTCAATCCAATTTAAACTTTTATAGAAATCTTCGGAATCCTCCAAAGATCACGGCGTTTTTTCACCCCCTCTCTCCTATTTCTCTCACACGAGCAAATTCCATTCCGTTCCATTAAAAATTTCGAAAACACAAATTGGCGGGGAGTGGATTAGGTTACAATTTGCGCGTCGTTTCGACTATCTCCCATCCATTCCGATCTTTGTTTCGCAACTGCCGCGTTTCTCCGCTATTTTTCTAAATTTTACGGGATTCGGGACGAGGTTAGAGTGCGCCGCAGTTTCACTTCCCGCGTTCTCTATTTCTTTTTTTTTTTTTTTTCCTCCTCCCTCTCTTTCTCTCCTCGTGAAATTTAATGCTACGCTTGGACGCTTCTGTAGCCGCTATTGCTGAACGCGCTATTTCAAGTTATGATTACGTGCACGCCGCAATTTCCACCTATCCAGCTTTCCTCTGCATGAATTTCGATATACGTGCCGTAGGTTTCCCGTTTAATTCCGTGTACACGGATTTTCCCCCGAATTATTTGGCGTGAGTGGAGGGAAAAAAAAGAGAGAGGGAGAGAAAGAGGAACGGGGAGGAAAACTAATTGTTACTTCCCGTATATATCGTTTGTTTATTTTTTCAAAACACGAAAACACCTGTCCACGAACGGAACGAGGAATTTTTTGTAATGTAAATTTTATTTCGCCGTCGTTGCTGCATTGATTAAAACGGTCACGGTGCGTAACGATAGGCTTGGCAATTTTTACGCAGTCATGTATTTACGAGGGTATAATAATCCAATAGTGCCTCGCAAATTTATCCCAGTTTGAGAAGATTCCTCACACACGAACTTATATATTTAATATTTTCCAAGATTTCCTGTAAAAATTAAATCATACAGACTACTTGAACACGACACGAAATTAATAATACGTTTATTTAATTTATATCCCTATTCACGAAATTCTTCTCCAATCACCGATCCCCATCATCGACACCAAATGATTTATTCCGAATAATCCCTCTCTCTATATATATATATATATCATCAAAAACCCCTACTCAACTAACAGCAGATTAAATCACCGCAGAAACACAGCCACTCCATTACCAATCTCCTCCTACCGAACGCCTCGACAAGATCGCAGGGAACAATCGCGCCAATCGCGACTTCCTCTCTCCTCTCTCATAATCCGCTATCGCGTAGAGCCGAGTTAGCCCACTCGTCCTATCTCCTCTAATATCATCGCGGCCGATCTCTCTCGAGGGATACTATCGAGGCGAGGGAGAGGATATTTCCACCACCCCCCTCCAGTTACGGGGCGTTCGCGAGAAAAACGGGCCTCGATAAAAGCGCCTCGCGCTTTCCTCGCCCTCGATAACGGCCTCCTCCTCCTCCTCCTCCTCCTCCTCGTCTTCGAATCGTGTTTACGGGAAAAAGGAAAAGGAAAGGAAAAAATAAAAAAAACTTCCAGTCGTTGACAGACAAAGATCGAAGAGATACGTTGAAGAAAAAGAGAGAGAGAGAGGAAGGGATCAGAGTTGCGCCAACGTTCTCTCAAAGAGAAGAGACAAGATCGAGAACGCGGGGATGCGCGCAGGGGTGAGAAAAGTATTCGTCGGGATTTAAAGGAACTCTCCTAGCGGAGAGGGTAACTTTCTTTGTCGGATGCAATGCGAAAAGAATGACCGGGCAAGACCCACGGCGCATCGAGATCGAAAGTCGAGGAGGGTGGAGGAGGGGGGAGGGGAGCGTTGAAGCGGTCCGACGATTCGGAGAACGATTCGAAAGCCACCTGCCCCCGGACTTTCCAACTATCCGTTAAGGTTGGTGCCGGCCTGGGTCAGGAAACCACCAGCCAATTTCTTTGAGTGCTGGTCATCGTCCCCTGTGTCCCCATTGTGCTCCTATTGTGATCGGATATCAGCGTTATTTTTGCCTGAATTGCAGAACGTAGTTAGGCCGCGAGCGTGCCTCCTCCGGATTCCGTCCTGTCCGGATAGAAGATCGAAGGAAATAAATAGAAAAATCTATATGGAAGGTTCGTATTATATTGAGATGTGATTGAAATGGGGGAATCCAGAGTAATATTGTCGCTTGCAAATGTGTTTAGGACGCTTTCTTGATCCCGAGAATTTTGTTTTCGGAGGATTGAAGATATTGGATATGGAAATGTTGCGTTGAAAGATTGGAAATTTATCGTGTTTCAATAATTAAATTGTTCGTATATTATCCATGCAATTTATGGAATATATCGAAGAAGATGATTCGTAGAAAGTTAAACGATAAAATAAATGGATCGAAAGAACATTAGAGAGTTAAGGAGATTATTTTCTTTCTAAATTATTACGCAACGTGAATTACTATCATCTCGATTTAAATCACTAATGAATAGTTCACAGCGAATCGATGATTTCGAGATTTGTTTAAGAGGATCGTGTGAATAAAACGCGGGGATTGCGGAGAGAAACAGCGCGCAAGTTTTACAGCCGCACAAAGCAGGCAAAGCGGGGCAAATTGGCTTCGGCGAAAAGTTTAAGAAGCACAAGAAAATTTTCTAAAGCGTCAAGATGCTCAACGGGGGATGCAGGGGAAGAAGATCCTATATATATATACGTAAGAAACGAGTCTGGAAGGCACGAAAAGGAAGACGCGAATCTCGTTTGGGCAAGGAAATATAAAAATGTCTCCAGAAACGAAGGAAATATTATTCCTGAAACTTTGGTAACGTGACGTAAGATACAATGGACAGATGGAGGAGGAATCATTCATGATCAAAATTTAAAGGATGAACAACGAGTAATTTATCGAACACGCGGAGAGAAAATTGTATAATCGAATTGTGCAATTTTGTGATGCGAGAATAATGTAAAGGATGAGAATTTAAATTACAAAATACTACCGCGAAATACTTTCTCCGTGGTTAATCAGTGACGCGGTAATTCGACTTACAATTGGATCTCTCCTTTTGGATTAAACGACCGCTCTCGTCCCGCTGTTGAATTTTCATTTGGCTAAATTGAATGGATAGGAATTTTTAAATCGAGTTAAACGTTTCCAAAAAGAGATTAAAGAGTTTTTTGTTACTTACTTAACTTTAAAATCTTTGGATATTATTTTATTAATATCCTCAATACCTTTACGCATATTTTATTGCAAAATTTTCAATATTCACACATTTCTAATATTGTGAATAGATTTAAAATTCATGAAAAATCACTAAAATATAATCGTATCATTCTGCTCGAATACGTCCACTATATAACATCAAAAACTTTTCCCTAAACTTTCTCAGAAACGTCGTAAGTATCGCATACCCAATTTTCAATCAACTTCACAATCAATTTAGATCTTAGAGATATAAAGACGAATCAGGTGCCGAGCATCCTCCATCTTGCCACACGGCTTGATCTCACGGATCTCAAAAAGTTTTGGGGAATCGCCCGGAAAGTCTGAAAATGTCCAACCGAGAAAGAGAGAGAGAAAGAGCAGTTGGATAAGAATTACCAATCGATCTACGCCGTGGCAACTCCCTCAGGTACTTCCGAGGCGGTGGTGGTAGTGGCGGCAGGCCCTTTCTTCGTTTTTCTTGGGATGGGCGGTGGGTAGCATTAGCGTTAAGAGCAATAGAACAACGTGGCTACAGAGCGTGGCTTAAAGCAACCACCCCCTCCGGGCCGTGCCACGCCACCGGCAATGGTAAGAGCGACAAAAGCGGGGAGAGTTGATTAATGGAAGGAGTAAAGTCGTCACCGAACAACTCTGCCTGCCGAGCCAGCCGATCCTTCTCCTCCCCATCCCCTGTCACCTTCCTCAACCCTTCCGTCTTTGTTTCCGTCTTCTCTTTCCTTCCAACTTATATCCTCGCCATACACCTCCCCTTCCCCCCATTTCTCGCGTAACTCTTTATCCATCCCGTTCTAACTACGAAAATATCAAGATCGACGAGGAAATCACGCCATGCCACGGCCGACTTTTAGAGCAATAATCTTCGAGGCACGGAACATTCTCTCGAAGAATACTTAGTAATCCTTCTCTTTTCTAATACTTTCGAATAACCTGAGAAACAAATAAAAGGAATAAATAAATATTGGTGTGAGAAATTTTTAAAAAGAAGAGAGAAAAACACTTACGCGCGAACGATGATGATCCGAACGAAATTGTTATCGAACTAATCTTTAAATCAAGACGATCCAAAAAGGGGTGAGCAACGAGAAGACAATGGGAGGAATCGTCGCGAAACGCGCGCAAGTTTCTCCTTTATCGCGGGCAGAATATCTAATCGCGAGAGAAAGAGACATGGGTGTCGAGATCTGAGGAGGGGGGACTTTGGAACGTCAGCCGTTGTCGAGGAACGTGCCCCCGAATTCCGGCTACAGATCGAACTCGACGTGAGCTCGACGTTCGCCTCCCTTCTATCTCTTGCATCGGATACATTAACACGCCGGAAAAGTTTGCCTGAGATGCGATTTTCGTTTCACTTTCCACCTCTCTGGAGAAGTGGTACAAGGATTGGGTGGAGGGATGACTGGTCGCGTGATCGCGGTTCTACTATCAGCACCGTCACCGTTAACACCCTGTGCAACCAGCTTGTACGTAAGGCTTGCTGAAACAGACACGCTCGGCCCAATCAATTCAACGTCAAAGTTACCCCTTTAGGAAACTGCACGCTCCGGGTTCTGCGTTAGCCAGTCACGCCATGACGAGCTGATTTGCCTCGAAATTTATTTTCAACGCGTCGTGTAAATGCCACGAGCCGACGCGAGTACATGATTGGTGAGTTGTTGATAGAACTAGATGCACGGTAATGTCGTTTTTTTCTTTTGGATTAGCTAATGGAGAAAATTCCGCGTCCTGTCTTTGAAATTGTTAAGCTTTTCGAATATACTTTCAAAGATACTTTTGATGTAATCCTTTAACTTGGAACGTTTCAATGAAAATTAAATTATAATTTATCCTTAGAAATCTTACCAATTTAACTTTAGAATTCCTAAACTTATTTAATAATCTTGGCATGAATGGTGATTCTTTCGGAAAGTTTCCATAAAGATTAAAACAATAAATTCAATGATTTATTCATTCATTAAATCATTGAAATTTTTCTCGACGCGTGATGATAATAAATAGCAAAAAAATCCTTTTGTAATGCCTTCGATGAATAATATCTTTGCTCATTCACGATAATAGAAATATTCAGAAGAAATAAAAAAAAAAAAATATCGAAAGCATTTTACGAGATGTTCCAAAACGTATTAAGAAAAGAGGTTCATTGGTGGATTTTATGCAGATTTCGCGCGGATAAAACGCATTTTCCACGAATAAATATCATGGTTTCTTTCGTAATACGAGATTTTCAACTTCGAATACACTCTTACGCAAGTTGGAAGCAAGGGGAGAAAGATGACGTTTCTTCTGAGAATAAATAGTACGGGAACGGTACAACGATACCCGAGACCTTGCAGTATTTTTTCAAGCTTAAAGCCGTGCTTCTTGGCGAATGGAAAATATCACGTTTGAATTAATATTGTCTACGATGGGATATGTTTACGCTCGTTGGTAACCAAGCTGGCGTAAATCATACGACATATCTGATGTAAGCTAAGCTAAACCTCCTTGATCCAAGACTTACGTATCTAGTTTACACCTAGCACAAGCAAATTTACCTCACGACGCGATGTACCTAATCTACGCGATTCAAACCCACTCGACTAAATGTAGATTTAACTTATCTACTCTGCATCTAGCTTTGGTCCAACTTGGCTTGTCAAGACCTAATCGTCATAACATGAATCCAACGTTAACTTTGGATATTCGACCCAGCCAATTTATCAGTCTATCAATTCTTGGTCGAGATATAAAAAGATTAATTATCGAGCTTTTGAAAAAAGTATATTTTTTTTTTTTAGCGAATCTTTCATAATGAATTGTTTAGATTCTTAATATGCTTTGAATATTTCTCTGCATCATATTACTTCTACATCTTGGTATTTTATTAGATCATTTATAAAAAAGATTTTCGACAAAAGGATTATGTATCTTTCATTTTATATATACATATATAATTTTAATAATATTTTCTACATCTTTTGTACATTTGTACATTGTTCCTTCTCAAATATTCAACGAACAATCGTTCAATGGTTCTAAAATAAACTCAAAACGAAATCTCTCATTGAGAAACGAATCTATTTACAATCTAGCCCAATAACAATCATCTAATAACCATTCCCACGTTGTACCAATAACCACTCGTCTATTTCAATTTTTAATCATCAACCTCGATTCCAACTTATAAAGTTTCGCTTTAATTCGAGGAGGAAGGACGAAATATCGAGAAATTATTATTTTCGCGTATCGAGAAACTTCTCGATTTTCACCTGTCGAAACTTCAAGTCCCGGTCTCGTAATTCTTAAACGTAGCCGGGGCCACCGACCGGATAAATCAATAGAGCGCGATATTTATCGTATCCTCGATATTTCGTGGCCCCCTTTATCCCGAACGGGTCAAGAACGATAAATATTTATAGGTAACGCGTCTCTAAATATTCACAAAGATCGTCGCGCGTACCAATCATCGCCAGCAACGATGATTATTATATTCAAGATTCATCTCGTCCACCTAAAACACAGACACTACTTTTTCGCCACTACCATTGAAATTGTTGATTTTTTTTTCTTTTTTTAACGATACTCGATCGACGAGAGGTTACTCGAAAGAGTCGTCTCATTAATTCGGTACGTACTTGTACACTATCCGGAGAGACAGAGTGGAAAATATTGGAAGAGGAGGGGACGGGAAAAGGGAGTGAGTAATCGAGTGACTCGATATAATTTTAATGAGTTCCTCGATGACATGAACACCGATGCAAGAGGGAGAAAGAGGGAGGGAGAAAGAGGGAGGGAGAAAGAGAGAGTCGACATCACGATCGAATATCGTCCACGACGAAGTAACGAACGAACGATGGCATCCGATGCCTTTCGTTTTGAGAATAGCCGGCTTGGCTTAAAAGTGCGACCGGAAAAACCCAGGGGATAATACACTTCCGGAAGTTCCTCTCCGCCTCTTAGGCTCGTTCCCCGACAGCTCTACGATTTTTCCGCCCAGTCATGAATAGCAACGAGTGGAAAAACAGGAAAGTTCAGACCGCGGCCAACTTTCCCTCGGCTGCGAGTTTCTTCTAAGCTGTTGCTTTCCGGTTTCTTTCTCCCTCCCAGTAACGAAACGAGATATCGAGAACTTGGATCGCATCGATTGTTTATAATTAATCGATGAACGAAGAACATCAATAAAGAAAGTATTAGACGAAAACTGTGCTACATTTGGAATTGGGTGATTCACTTGGTGGAAAGGGATCGATATGCTAATAATTTCTTTAAAGGAATGTCTCTCTTTTTCAAAACTAATGTTGGATAATCAGAATTAATGAGATCTATATCTTTCTTAATTCACAATACATAAAAGAATCGAGGATAAATTTGAGAAAGCTTTCTAGACTGTTATATTTACGATTCAACGAAATTCGCCCATCTCTAAGATGGATCTCCAGAATTATAACAATGATTCGATTTTATACCATCAGGTTCAGCTCTGCATCCTTGCCGCAACCCCTTCCTTTATATAAATAATAAAACCAATACAAGAGAAGAATCGGTGAACGCGATACAACGAACAATCAGTTATAATTGAAACAATTTTCAATATCCACGCTCACATATATAATAAACAAAACCCTTCTTCCCACGGCTCGAGAACTGTTGAGCGGCGGGCAAAATCCCATTACCTCGTTCCAGCGATCAACGTTGACAAGGAGGGGTTCGGCGGATCCGTGCCTCGTCACGCGGAGATTAATCCGTTTCATCGTCCCCGTTAATAATTGTTGCGGAACCGAGGCATTTTTATTGGACGGAGGACAAGTGTTACGATCGGTAATCGGCTTGATTGCATCGTCATTTAAAAAACGCGACGTTTACTGCATTCCCTCGGTTCGCCTGGGGGCGAGAAAGGGTTAACACGAGGCAGGCCGATGGTAGCGGTAATGTGTCAACGAGCGAGGCTGGTCGAGGTTGGTCGACGTTTTTTGGCCAGGCCAAAAAGTAAAACGCTCGACAAAACTGCCCTGTCGCGAATCGAATCGCGCCAACCCTACGCGCCAGTAACCAGTCGACAGCCTCGACTTTTTAAAACATGCCACCAGGATGAAATTCCCTCCAATTTAAATAGTTACCGGGGGCCAGACACCAACACCGACACGCGTTCACGCAACCAAAAAGCCCTCCCCACCACCAGCTCGTTCGATTTAACCCTGCGCGATTTTAAATCAACTTGATTTAAGCTTTTCCTCCGCTCCACCACTCCACTTTTCGTCCAATCCCTTTTTCGCCATTCTTCTAATTCCAGCAGTCATCTGAATCGTGCCTCTGCTTTCACCCAATTCGTCCAATCGTTATCTTCGTCGCTTTTCGTTCTTCTTTTCGTCACTGTTGTTAAATGTTCTTTTTCTTTCTCCCTTTTTTCTTTCGTTTCTCTCTTCTGACTTCCATTGTTTCGTTCGTTGTTTCTCGTGATTCGGGTCGATCGGCCGGCAAAAACACGTCGAAATCGATCTAACAGCGGTACTTATTGTGCAGCCCCCAGATTGATTGAGGGTTACGTGTGTCCGGGGTAGAGTGCGACGGGGGAACATTTAGGCTAATCGGTTTATTGGACGTCCGAGCCTTTTAGAAGTGTTCAAATTGTACAAACAAGGGTGAAAGGGTGGAAAGAGTAAGCTGGACGGGTGGTGTGTATCGATCGCATCGGCGGATTTCGCGTCACCACTTGCGATTTCTCAAATTGGTTTCTCGGCACACGGCCGCGTGATGGCGTTATTAGAGAGAAATTGTGCGTTCGTCGATCGTCAAATTGTTTCGTTGTCTAGGTTGTGAAAGGTTGAGGTTATTTTCCTCGTCCAATGAATTGTATGATGGAAATTGTGATTTGAACGATGTAAAATTAGAATATCGTTAAAACATTCACGAAATGTTGGAATTTTTTTTGTCGAATACGATAATTATTGCAGTAATAACAATCCAAGAGTTTTTATTTCTGTATAATAAAATTCTATAATTTGTAATAATTCGATCGATTTATTAATTACCATCATTACGCGAGAAAGTAAAATTAAATTTTATGCTGGATGAGGATACTCGAAATATTATTAATTAAAGTAAAAATATGAAACCCTTCCCTTTTGCATACAAATATTAACTTTAAATTGATGTTAATTAAAAGAGCGAACACGAAAAAGAAATTTCAAATAAAGAAGATCGATCCCAATCGTTCATTTTATGATAGAATTATTAATTTTTCGGGGTGCATTGAATGCCTTCCTATCGAAGGCAAGGGATAAAAAGCTTCTACCAACGATTTATTAAATTGTTCCTCCTTCTCTTCGATAATTGATCAAATTTTTATCAAACGGTAAGTAGAACTGACTGTCCATAAATCACAAAAATTGAAACATTTATAAAAAAAAAGATCTATAAATAAATAATAATAAAAGAACGCACAAAGACTATTTAATCAATTCAAGAATAATTCATCCATATTCTCTCTATTTCACCAACGAAATTCCAACGCTTAAAATTTTCACGGAAAGAAAGGAAAAACCCGAGAGAAAAAGATCCTGATGAAAAGCGGCGCTGGGTTTGATGCAGCGATTCAAGACGCCCTTAACTTCCCGCGAACGTGTGCCGGATACAGGAAGAGATTCCTCGAGCAGGCCGGCCAACGTATCACCTGTTCAGCGCAACGTCTTCAACCACAATGTAGCGGCAATTTAACTTCGTACATAACCGTGCGTGTTGCATACGAATTGGGTTTGCAGGCAACGCAACTCCACAAAATGACGGTGTGGAAAATGAATAGCGCCGTTTGGATCACGACCCTTAAAATCCATAGAGAGGAACAACGATGAAGCGTGTCAGTCGGAGAAACGGCGCGAGCGTGTTACGTTCAACGAAGATTCCAACCGATGCACATCCATGTCTCCTCCTGTAAGCCCTCGGTTCCCTTTCATCCACCGCGGTCGCCGCCTCTCTCTCTCTGCCTCTCTCCCTCGCCGTTCCTCGTGCAATGCAATTTCAAATTAATTATGCATCGAACTACACCGGCCGTAGGCAGCCGTCGAGTAATATTCCGCCAGTTCACGCCTTCGTGGCCGAAAGAGGCAGCTAATAAACCGGCATCAATTAGCCGACACGCTATACCCCGTACACGATATCTGTGGTATCCCGAATTAGGCCTGCCCTCGGCGTACACGTGTATTACACACGCGTGTGGTGCCCACGGATCGTTGGAACACAGAGGAGATTCTCCCTTGTGTCGCCATCGGGGTCGAATCTCAATTTTGACGCATTTTGCCGAATCAACGCCGATAGATTGACAGGCGAACGTTCCCTGCCGATCGCTAATACGGGATATGAACTATCCCGTATCAAAGTAGAGGCGGGTTTCCGGGACAATGTTTCCTCGTTCGCTGTCTCTCTCTCTCTCTGTCACATCGGTAATTAATTAATTCAATTTTATCCTTTGTACGAATTCACCTCTGCTTTGGCCCCATCGTGTCATTGTGGGCTTATTTACGAGCTCGTTTACGAGCTGGTCCGATTGGAAGGCGATACAGTGGAAAATAGTTGCCTTCTCGATAATCGATTCGCGTGTCGAATGATATTCTTATCGAATCACAACGAGCGTATGATTTTTATTGAGCTAATGCTCTTTTCGTTCATAATTTTTAATATTACTTTATTTCGTTTCCTTTTTAAGAAACAACGTCGAATCGTTCTTCAGAACTTAATATATAAGATCATTTTTCTTTTCGTCGAGATTCATTTTTAAAAGAATGGATCCATCTTCAACGACGAAAGATTTCAAGCGTTTAACTTTGGAACAAGTCTTCGGATCGAAGAAATTCTACGCGTCACGAACTCGGGAACAAATAATAAAAAAAAAAAAAAAGTATGGCAAATCAATCCTCCGTGAAGTTTCTTCCGAAATCGAAGGGAATCTCCTCCTCCATCCCAGGCAAGACAGATATCTGTCTGGGGTTGTATAAATTTATTAATGAAATATATCGTCGTATCCAATAGTCGGTAACACGTGTGCTACAAATTTTGACATCTGATAGCGCACGGTTGGGTGAGGGCACGTGTTCCAACGAAAAGGGAGAGAGAGAGAAAAAAATAAAATAAAATAAAATAAAAGACAAGGGCACATTCTGGGTGTAACTAATGGAGAACGCTTCGCACGTGCTATGACGGCTACAATTTATCAGAACTTGTTTGGAGTTATTTTACGAGTTAGGTGGCATGAAACGCTCCTTCCTCGAGGGTACGTGTATAGTCGGAGAATTGATCCCCCGTTATACCGCTTGATTTCGCTCTAAATGTATTTCACGCTTGAGTCTTACATGTTTTACGATTATTACCCCTTTATTTCTCGTCGCGACTCGTATCTATTTATTCTTTGATTTATTCGCCGAATTATTGCCTATACAACCGCGTTTACGTTGGACGGCTAGAGACATCGATTTTCGAACGGGAGTGTAAATTTGAAACGTTGCCAAGAATAGAGCGAGAATGCTACGCGATAATTTTACTTGGACCAGCCATCTCTGGTACGAGCTAATGTGTCTTCCGTTAAGTCTCGGCTATTATTTCCGATTTTTAGAAATACATCTTCCGATTTATATTATCTTCGAGATATTTCACGTTCTTTACGTCGGTACCGTTCGTTTTGTTACCGTGCGTTTGTTACTGTGTGGATAAAGTAATTTCCGAATTGTACTAAATTTGAATTGCATATGTGGAAAGATGAACTTAATTTGGTTATATGCGCAGAAATTGTTGGTACAATGGCGATGGTCTCGTATTGGACGTAATTAAAACGTGAACGAGGAAATTTGCAAACAAAGGCGAATCTTAATATGATTAATATGATAAACAAAAATATATGAAATGATTTTTCTTTTTTAGACAGCCTTATATCTATTTTTTTTTTTAATTTAATCCTATCTGTATAGATTTCTCACGATTCTTCTTTGTTTAAAATATTTCAAAATACTAGAAAGAAGAAAATAGAAAATTCCAATCATTTATCAAAGCTGCATAATTGAAACTAATATTTTCTATAAATATCCTACTATTTACAAATAAAATTATTTGTCTAAATTCTCGTATCACTTTCCACAAATACCACACAAAGTTTCAACAATCTAAAGTCAAACAGATCAAATTCAAGCCAAAAAAAAAAAGAAAGAATGTCTAATTCCAAAAATCGTTCCCACAAATTTTGAGTATATAAACGAAGCTGTTATCGCATTCGTTCAGTTTCTTGAATGAAATCAAATCACCGCACGTACAATACGTGATCTTGCGAGATTATTGCACGCTCACGAAGTGCAAAGCCCTCTCCTCTCCCTCTTCGTGTTCAACCACTCTGATTCTTCTTCCCTCCTTATCCCTTTTCGAATACTCGGCTATCTTATTTCGATTTTCATTACCTTTGAGGGCGTAACCCCACCAACGGGAGATATATGACGTGCTCCTCGCTAATCCTTCACGCGAAGTAGCGTGGAGAAGGATCGTTTATCTGGGAATGCAGCTAATCCATCGGGCGGCCAAACGAAAAAATAAAATATGTTTCGTGAAAGCATGATGAATCTGGGAAAATGTTTATCTTAATACATCATCCTTCCCTAAAGTCGCTTATTTCTCGGATCTGCCGTTTAGAACGGTCGTTAACTTTCGAAATTGTTTCCCCACTTCTTGACAATCTTGATACACAACATCCCCATTGTCTTTTTCTTTCTTTTTAATGAACGTGAATTTGCAACATTTCTCTTTCTTTTTCTCTCTCTTTCGTTAAAATTGAAAGTCGAGAATTTTCACGTATCCTGGAACAGAATCGTACGTAATGTTGCGACGTTTGATTGGAAATTTCAACGTAGTTGAAAGATTGAAATTGAAATTTGTTCAATTGCTCGCACGTTGAGAGAAAAGGATGAAAAATTATATATTAAATATTCGTTCGAAACGCGATGGTATAATAATTTCAAAACTAACTAAATATTAATTGTACACTTATCGATCAATTAAAAATGATGCATTAAGAAATGATGCATCTTTCCATTATCACGTTTAACTCGTATTTCTTCAACGGTGATGATCATCGTCTTTCAACTTATAGATCTCAGAACTGACTCATGATCAAGCTCATGAGGTATGGTGTACATCAATAGGATACGGACAATTCCTCGTGGAAAGCATCGAATCATGGAACAATCGGTCATATCAAACGGTAATTTCGGATCCACGGCCAAGTTGTTGGTTTATGCGGCCATAAACCTTGCTGCGGCTCCTCATTGTCCACCCAGACTGGTGGCGACTGCCACGGAGGACAATGTATCCTGAGGGCACAGGATCGCCTTGCGCCCCGAGGTCGCTGCTATGCGATCCTGTCGACACAGGGAGGATTAACGGCGCCAGCAACCCATGTGAACGGATCTTACTCGAACGTGTGAGAGTTGGAACACGTGGTAGGCCCTGCGCACAGACCACCACGGTTCGTGACGAACTTCCTCGTAGTAGAGGAGATGGTAATGGAAATGGTGATCTCATAAGCGTCGACCGTGATTTTAAAGTGAATAATCGCCCGAGAGAACTTTTAATATTCCCTTTAAAAGATACACTTTTAGGAGGGCGAGAAATTTATGCGTGGACGAGTTGCCTCGCGATTTTCATCGGATTTCAATGGATTCGTTTGAAATAAACTATTTATCTTATCTACATTTACTTAAAGGGAAAAGAAAAATAAATAAATCACTCTTTCTAATACTTCATAATAATTTTCTGTCGAACGGATGAACAAAATTTCACGGAATGAAAAATTTCACGACGATATCCTTATTACCTTTTATCGTAATAAAATCGAAACAAGAATCACCGTGTCTTGTTCGCGTCAATTGTATCGATCAAGCAATCCCTACGACCACTTCGCGAAAGCCAAACAGGTATAGAATTACATCGATCGAAACAGGGGCAAAGAAACTCGTCGAACCGAATGATCGAAATACGGATGGTTTCGAGAGAAATGGCATGGAATGCGGAAGGAGTGACCACTAAAGAGATGAATATGAAGAAGGATGGAGAGAGAGAGAGAGAGAGATGGATATCTATCTAGTTGTAGCGGAGAACTGAGCCGCGTGGGACAAAGGTGCTGTTCACCCGTGTCCTCGTGTCCAGGTGCGTGCACAGAAACTCTATCCATCCCAGTCCCTCGTCGGTGGCCACCCTTCTCGTCCCGCGCCCTTCACCCTGCAACCTCTCTCCACCTCGCTTCTCATCCTCCTCGCAGAAACCCTCCCCTCTCTCTCTCTCTCTCTCGTTCAGCGGACCACTTCAATTTGCATTACGTCCGACCGCGCATAGCCGAAGGATCAATTAAATTTCTATTAAGCCGAGCAGCCTTTTCCAAGGCTGCCAAGGCTTACCACCAACGCACGCGCCATTTATCGAACGGATTATCCGCGTTGTCTCGAGTGGCCTCGAATTATTTATTTCGCCGGCCGCGAATCCCCGAAATTGTTTTTCTTTCCTCGTAACTAATCACGGAGAAACGTGTAAACAAGAAGATTTCAACATTGACGGATAGGAATCGTTTGTCAATGAAAGAAAGCTATTTTTGGAAAACGAGATTCGAAAAAGAATATTTTTCAGATAGAATTAAACAAATTGAATAGATTCGAAACTTTACTATGAATCCTTCGTTCATTTAAGATCTTGATTATAAATTATTAACTTCGAAAATAACTATTCTAATTCTTCATTTTACTATTTTTAATTGATCAATTCTATGATTATTATTTTTAGATAGATTTTTAGAAATTGACAAGTAGACACTCGTTACGAGATTCGAAATCAATCTATCAGGATCGTTATCTTGTTTTAAAATTATTTTTATCTCTTCTTCATATATATATATATATATATATATATATATTGAGATCAATCTTTTTGCACGAGATTTATAAGTTAATGTATATTTAACTTGATCTCATCGTGACCCGGAAATCGGACAGGAAGTGGATCTTGAACGATGAGGAAGGGATGCGAGAGGAGATTAAGCGGGTTACGATGTTACCCTCCCTCGTTTTCTTTGTGGATTAATCGAGAGGGGTGTGGGTTTTGTGAAACGCGTTTTTGTTTTTAACTTTGAAATGTGGGATTTCGAAGGGGGGGTATCGAAAAATATCCAGTTTGAAATTTTTAGCCGATGTGTATGGCGCTTTGTTTGTTGGGGGATGGATATAAGTGGGGTGCGGTGGATAGCATAGACGCGAAATAAATTGAAATGATAGATTAGTTTCTTGTTGTATGGAACTTCGTTTTTCGGAAAAATAACCTCGAATGTCGATCAAATTGATTGACCGAGTAATATCTCGATGCTCGATGTATAATTGTTCCTTTTATATTTTTAAATATAATTATATACGATCGAAACATATTTTTCGCGTGACGAAAGTAAATTGAAAAATGATCGATAGGAAAACGATAAGTTACGATTCTACAAATAAATTATTAACTCTACTCTTTACTCTACGCGAGATTTGTAACGGAGAATAATTGCAACGAAAGAAGCAATTCGTTGAAAAAATTAGTTGAATTATTAAAATATCAATAATTAATTTATTAAAAAAGTATTAGGAATTTTTTAAATCCATCTAATTATATAATAAATCGTAATCAAAAATTATGAAATAAATTAGAAAATTGTTGCGAAGATTGCGAAAAAAAAGTCACTCTATTTCGCGTTTCAAACTATTCAATATTCCTGTCCTAGAATTTATATTATTTGAATACTGTAATTTAATTATATGCACATTGTTGAAGTAAACAAACATGACGTTCATAAGATAAGTTAGTATTATATTTCCTATGCACGAAAGTTCTAAAGCACTTAGAAACGACCAACAAACTATTTTGTATTAAAGCACGGTCAGACATGCTAAATTTAAACTTCAGTTTTAATGTATATACAACTACTTATCTTGTTACGTGTTGTTTATTATCTTGAATAATGCATTAGATATAAATATTTTCGCGTGAGAAGCTTTAAACACTTGCTAAATTCAAATTGATGATATTAAATCTTCTTATAAATAAATCCAAAAATTTATATCATTAATACAACGTTTGTTGATTACATTAATATCTTTTAATATCATCCATCCAAACGTTTAAATACACTTTTATATTATTTCTCCTTTTGAAAAGCGTTTGTAATTCTGTTTTAAGGCAAAATCAAAATTTCAATTTCTTCGAGAAAAATGATTTTCTTTTTTCGTATTCATAGCGCTTTAGCATCGCGCATTCGTCATACCCGAAATATTAGAATAGCAGATAGGGGCAGCAATAACAAAACGAAATTGAGTGACGTTCGAATCTGGATAATATGAAACCTGCCACGAAACAATAAAGCACAAAGCGAAATTGATACGTTGAACGATATTTGTGCGATATTTCTGCGTTGAATCTGAACGTTTGAAATTTGAAATCATTTTGTAAAATTCGTTTGTTTCGTCGAAATCGTTTTACAATAATATTTCGTTTTGTTCCGTTGAAAAATATTTTACTAAAAAAAAAAAAAAAAAAAAAAAATTGTAATTCCACTTGCATTAAATAACAATATAAACTCGAAAATAATTATCGCCATTATTGCGCAATTGAAACCATGTTAAAAATGCATTATATCGATCGTTAAAAGAGATATTTTGCTCTTTTCTATAATAAACGCTATGATTAAATTAAATTCAATTGAAAATTAAATGAGATTATTCGAATTTTGTTAACACGACATTAATAAAAGATAATGTTTTGATATAATATTTTTAAGTTGATAAATTAATTTAATTTATGGAAAGTAATTTTATATTTTCTATTTCACACGAACAATTTTATATATCGTCATTTAATATATCTACAATAAGTAGATGAATATCATATCGATATCGTTTCTTTTTTTACAAAAAATCTCGATAAATTGAATAATTATAAAAATCCATATCGATTTAATTCCACCCAAACTTCATACTACTCTATACCCATCGATTATATTATTTATATCCCTCATGATACAACGCATCACGAACAAATGAACGATTACCAAACTCATAGCAATTCGCTTGAAAATCCATCGCGCAAAATTAATTTATTATCTATCAAAAAGAATTAAAAAAAGAGAGAGAGGGAGAGGGAGAGAGAGAAGGAGGGCTATAGAAAAACAAAATCCCTTTCAAAGCGTATAAATTGCATATTCAAAAGAGATCAATCAATATACCCGAATATAAAAAAAATCTCGGCAGAATAGAAAAAAAAAAAAAAAGAAAATCAACGAAATACCAAGTAGTTTTGCGAATCGAGTTTTTTGAATCGAGAATAAATTTTAATTTCCAACTTGTATCTCGCGCACACACACACACACACACACACACACATGACTCGCCCGATATCAGAGGCACTTGGTTGGCATTTCGGTTAAGCGAATTCTCGTTTATGGAATATTATTCGATATTAATCTCCTGGGAACTTTATAACGCGTAAGAAGCGCAATCTGCGCCTGGCCGCATTTGCTAAATCAACTGCGGATTAAGATCGTAAATCAAAGAGATTTCGAGCGGAATCGAGACTGTGACAAAGAGAAAATTGTAATGGGAACAAAAAAAGAAAAGGGACATTTGGGAAGAGACGATCGAAAAAAAAAAAAAAAAGAGACTTCGACACTTTGAATATTACAAACGAACTACATCCCTGGAAATACATACGATTCTTATAAATGATTCAATATATGTGCTGCTCCCATCTGTCAGATGATTTTTTTTCTCTCCACGATTCCGATTGATTTTATTATCCGGATCAACCGGATGTCCAAGAGGATCGGAATCGAGTTTTTCGCCACGCACGGACAGGGTATAAGTTCTTTTTTCTCGTAGAAGCTTACTTTCGATACTCCTCGCTTTGCCGTCGCGTCGTAAATATATCGGTTTTCCCCCGTGACACCATATGGTTAAGATTTCTATCTTTTTTTCTTTTTTTTTTTCATTCGAATTTCGATAGGAATAAATATACGATCAGACGGAAGAGAATACGATTTAATTAAATTATCGTTGCGATTCTTTCTTAATCCCACGAAACGTGATTTGAATTCTTTCGTTGAATCGTGTAGCTTAAAACGAATGATAGATAAAGGTATAATTAACAGAGATTGATTAATTTACTAATTCCATCCAGTGTTAAAAATTCTGAAATGATTCTAAATTTTAATAAAAATCGTGATATTATCGTTAATTATACTTGATATTTCTAATTCACTAACATTAATAAATTATATCGCGAAATTATAATTATGAATATCGTAATTGATGTATAAAAACGTTAATAAGCGTTGAATAATGCGTAGACAGGAGAACGTTAATAATTTTAAGTAATGGATGTTGATCTTTCGGAGACAGATCGCTTTTTAACTGTCAACATTGATCAACGCGTTAATTTTAATATTTCGATTTATATCTCGCTCGATAATTATTCATCAAGTTTCTTATCATTTTTATTAATCGTACGATTAATATTTATATTTGTCATACTCGATTCCTCGTCATCCCTATTTACCCACGTTGAAAAAAATCACATAGATAGAACTCTGCAACTAAAAATTTTGACTGGTAAAAATTTAATCGCAAATCGACTGTAAACAGATTGCCAATTACCTCACAATCGTGACAAACGATCCTATCACCCTCGCAATCTCGACACGTCTCACCTTCCACCAATTCAAGATAATTATCTAAACTCTCCAAGGAACTTTCCTCGCCTTCTCTTCTTTCCTTCCTCTCAATCCCGTGGCATGAAAGGTTAGCGAGCATCGCACCACCGACACTGTTTCTCGCCAACCTCGTCCGTCACCAGGGAGAAGAGTGAACGGATACCGGGGCCGTGTATATCCGCAACAGCATCCTTTACCGGCGGAGGCCGCAATTCGATCACGATAATCAGGGATTACTCACCGACCTGGGGGAGGGGGGCGCCAAGGGAGGGCGTGGAGGGCTTACCACCTCGTTCCCTTGAAACGCGGAAACGTAAAAACCTTCATCACCCGTCCAGCCCTATGACGGATCAGCCCTGGCGAATAACCTTTTTGCCAACCTCCCTTTTACCCCCTCCCTGTGTTTCACAAGCGTAGCCTCTTCACAGACGGCAAGACACCGTCTGAGGTGGCCATATGGCGTTACCGATAAAAACCGATATACCGTGTCGTTGCCAAGGATTCATACTAAGTCTCCTGTGGAAGAAGAAAAAAAAGAAGAAGAAGAAGACACTTTGATCGAGGAAGATACCGTTTTTTGATTGACGGTCGTGTGGTGTAGATGTAACAGTTTCTTTTTTGGAACAAGGTATTCGTCGAGTGAATAAAATTTTATTTAAAATTGGAACGAAAATAGGTGTAGATGTACCTTTCAATAGCGTTATTTGGGGATGTTAATTGAGAGAGTTGGTTTTATTTCTTTTCGAAATTATTCCTTTTCTAATTCCTCTTCTCGATTTGGGTTTTGTCGTGGAAAAATTAACATTGTCAAAGAAATCACAAAAAAATAAAAGAAAAGAGAGAAAAAATAAAGGAAGAATATTTTTATGAGAAAATTCACTAAACTTGCAAAATAATTATTCCTTTATCATTATTATGTTTTGAATTTTTTTCTGATATGGAGACATGTATATTTTTCAACAAATTAATAATAATTGTTGCCATTATTTTAACACGTACATTATAAATGTAATTAAGCCCTATATTATATCACATGAAATTTTATTACCGGTATAAATTAATATTAAAAAATATTGCTCCATTAGCAAGTTCGATAAAGGAAAAATTATTGTTGAAACTTGTTAATGAATATAAATGGAAGCTTTCGTGTATATATCTTCTTATTAAAGTGGAAGTATTATTACATCGTAACATTTTTCCTTTGAAAAATGGTGCAAGACTAATTACCGATCGTTTTGCGTTCCTGCACGAAAGTTTGCGTGGCTACGATTTCGTATCTGCAACTTTTCTTTGAAATTGTATCGATTGGATAGATATGTTGCGATTCGACAAATGGAGTGCAAAAAACACGACGATTCCTTGCCTAAAAAAAATACAACAATTATAAACTCATCGTAATCCTGAATTTTCAACTTCAAATAAAATTACATCTATTTAAAAATTAATTACTTTGAAATCTTTGGATATTATCATTTACAAAAAACTTCATATATCAATTAACACAAATTTAAATTAAACAAATACATTTTCTCAATTATATGCAAACTCTAACAATAAAAAGATCGATATCATATTATTCAATTCAAAAATCTTAATTTGATCGATCCAAAATTTCTATTTCAAGGATTAAACTAAATACAATTAAATAAAATCTGTTTAGAAATCAATTACTTTGATATCTTTGGATATTATCATTTAAAAGCTTCATATATCAATTAACACAAATTTAAATTAAACAAATACATTTTCTCGTCCTCAATTATATGCAAATTCTAACAATACAAAGATGGATATCGTATCATTCAATTCAAAAATCCTAATTTGATCGTTTCAAATGATTCCAAAATTTCTATTTCAGGGACTAAACTAAATACAATTAACGTCAATAAATACCGACGAGATCGTTACAAAATTAATGGACGGACAACGGGATCAAGCGCGGCAATTGATGCAATTAATTCGAGCCGATAAAAAGTGTAAAAGAAAAAAAGGAGAGAGAGAGAGAAAGAGGAAAAAATACTCGTCGATTTATATTTCACTCTTCCGGATTGTCCATGCATTTTCTATAAAAAGTTTTGCTCCTGACGGTATGACCGCGGCGGATGCAATTCGTTCTGCGCTCGTGCGCTCGTTCCACCATATTTACAGGACTTCTGTCTCTGATTGGCTGACGCGCGTGATTTATCGGCGGTGTGAAAAACGAATATCTATCTATCTATCCACCTACAAACCCCTATAGGTCTTTTTCCCTCCATTCAAAAATAACAGTCGTTCCAGCTTGGAACTATGTCAATTCGTGGATCACCGTCAAGCGTGAATCGCTTTAGGAAATTAACTTCTGTCTGTTCACGCCGCCGCGCGCGCCAAATTCGATTACGATCGATGTGAAATACGATAACTACTCCCTTTCCCTGTAATCAACTTCGTCCGGATGTATCGCGCGTGATTAGCAACTCGTTCCAATGAAAAATAGCGCGAGCATTCGATCTCGTGGATGGATAATCGCCGGAAAATACGTTTCTTGTTTTTCCGGTATCGCGACCAAACATCTCAATTATCCTAAATTCCAACTCCGATAAAATCGAATCGAGGATCGTATTCTCCGCAATTTCGAGCAAAAATTCCGATCCCGCACTCCTCTCCTCCTCCCGAGCATAATTTACACAGGGAACACAGTAAATTACCACCACGGGAACAGCTTTCAATTTCCATCGATCAAGGAGGTGCTGCCTTTAGGCTAACGTTATTCCCGTATTTCCCCTCGGCTCATTCAGGTACGTAACACCAGATCGTTGGTCGTCGAGCACCCTTCCGACCTGAATCTTTCAGCGGGCAAATGCGTGGAACCGTCGTCGCGGAGGGCGGTGAGGCGATTACAATTCAAACACCTTCCCGTCTCAATCTCGGCAGGCGACGCGGTCGATAGACTGGCGTGACAAATGAAACGCGAAGGCATTACTGCCTACCCTGCTGCGCGCACCGCCGCCGAAAACAACCCTCCGAATCCCCTTTTCCCCCGACAACCATCCCCTAAACTTAGAACACGCACAACTCGTGCAGAGTTAAAAATGCGCGACGTGACTGCTGACGCGTTCGATCGCCCTCCCGTAATCGATCTTTGATTCCAAAAATCTTTCCTCGCCTCCAGAGAACGTACGCGTCTCTCTCTCTCCGCAAATCCTCTCTTTCTCTTTTTATCTCGATCTCCCTCTCTCTGTCTCTCTCTGTTACTAGCCATCACCCCTCGATAGATAAAGCTTCATCCGACGTTAGGTTGGTATCCCCTCACACCACCATTTATACACGATTTTTCCCGTAATCGCGAACATCCATTTACGAACGGGAGCTCCTTCAATTTCTCGTTACCCTCCTCTCTCGCCCAACTCACTCACTGCCAGGTCTCACCACCGCCCCCTCCCACCACCTCTCTCTCTGCCCACCCAACGCCCTTTTGCTATTGATTTACGACGGCTATTTGCAAGATCACGCCGGCCGCGTTAAAACTTTCTACAACTGCACACCATGCCACGCCTTGTGTCGTATTCCTCGTGAGAGGAGAGGTGATTACGTCGAGTCATCGTGAACTTTCGTGGAACCCGTGGAATTGGACGGTGCCCAGAACCGGCTGCTCTCCCCTTCTTCTCTCGTAGAATCGAGCTTATTGCGGTGTAATTTCTTTTTCCCTCCTTTTTACTCCTTCTTTCTTTTCGGATACTTTGGGAATACCTAATGGAATATGAGCTCCTGAAATATACTTTCTTTCTCCTTCTTTCTTCTCTTGTTTCCTTCGATTTGTTAGGTTATCATTATTCCTGTTCCGAGGAATGGATGTATCGCGAGGTATTCGAAACGAAGAATTGCCAGAAGAGACTACTGAATTTCGTTAGAATTTAATTCAATTTAAAGCAGCTTCACGATTAATTCAATTCAACTCGTCTCTTTTCCACAACGCAACATTACACTCTTTTGAAACAGGATCTTATAATTAATAAATTAACCCCTTCGAGATTGATTCTTCAATACGATGTTACCGCATGAAATATTGAAAATGGAAATTAATTAAAAAAACATTAATCGATTATTATTCATCGTTACTTTTCTATTGCTGTCGAGATGAAATTACTCACGATCCAATAATTTCTTCCTTTCTCTCTCTCTTTCTTTCTCTCTCTCTCTTCTTTCTTGGGAATAGAGATCGGTCTTCAAAGCCCGATTGTCTCACGGGGCGAATTTATTCGGTGGCCGGAAAAAAAAGTTTCGTCTTTTTTTAACCACTCGGGCGGGACCCAGCGAGCGACCCCGTGTCGTCGAAAACGATTTTCGATCGTCGGTCGAATACACAAGCGATTGCCACGCAAGGAGACCGAATGCCAGCCACGATCTGAAACGCGTTCTTCGTCGGGATACTAAATCGACGCCGCGGGACGAGAATCGTTCCACGTCAAGATTTGTTTATTTGTCAAATTATCCCGTGCATCCTTGATTAAACCAGAACCTTTCTGGGAAATTCTCGTATCGATATAAAATTCAATTCAACGGTGGACGATCTCGCATTGAACGAGATATATTTACATATATATATAATTATTGGATCGAATCGTGCATTAAAAAATTATTTTCGTACGTTCAAGTATTTAAAATATCGGTGGCATAGAAAAAAAACATAGAGAAAACACACACTGGATCAATTTCCAAACCATAAAAGGCCAGTATCGAGGATTGATCGTTTTTTAACGGTTTGGTCGAGCGGTTTGAACGAGTAACAACTGTTTGACATGTAGATGGAAAAATTGTTTCTGCATCGGTCCATTGATCGATCGTTCAAAGCCAAGTGTTGACTTTCTCCGAACCGAGCGATTGGGGATGAGAAGAGTTGTCGGAGAATATTCTCTCGAATTAGCGGCGGGTGCGTTCATATGCGTGTTCCTTTAAGCAACAGGCGTTTTAACCGGCTGTCAAGTGGGAATCCATTCACGAGTCGACAGTGCTGAATCAAGTGTGCACTCGAGCCACGGCTGCAGGCTACCTAGCTAGCTTTTGGTACACCGGTGACGTAAATGGCCGTGCCGGCTCAACACCGGCTTCAAAACCCCGCCTCTCGTGATTTCGTTCCGAAAGCCTTTCCAACCTCTGCATGCTGCTCCTCGATCCGCCCGTTTCAACGTCATTCAACGCGGCTCAACGTATCGATGCACATCTTCCACGTTATGCACATTAATGGATGTACATTTTGCATTTTCATTTCCATCAATTATCGGCATTTCAATTATTTTAGAACCGCGAGATACGAGATATCGCGCGTATTAAACCCCGCCGATTATGTTCCGTTAAGGTTTTAACGAGGTATACAGGGTGGTGAGAAAATATAGTTTTGAATTTTGAAGGAAGATAAGATGAATGAAGGAGGATGTGTGGTATTTCTGTGGATTGAAAAATTTTCGAACGTATAAGCTGTGAAGGTGTTAATTATTTTTTTTCCTAACACGTTTATATAGAATCAAATCTGAGCATAGTTGGAACGATACGCGATGTTTATTTTAAACAGTAACATTTCATAATGTTATTTTGATAACAATGCTTTTAAATATATTTTATAATTTTATAAGGAATCGGAATAATTTTATAATTCGCCGTATCTAACTTTCGATACGAATCCTTTTCTCTTTTTCTTGCTACCTTATATATAATAATCCCCGAGATTTTCCATATTTTCTTCTTTTTCCTCGTCTTTTTATCACGCCTTGTCGCAAGCGGAATTACTTCATAATGCACCGACTACGACGAGGAAATATCGAGGATGGTGCGATTGTTATTCAATAATTATCGCATCAGTGTCGGCGAAAAATGTTATCCGGTGAAACGTTGTTGTTATTATTAGTTTCCGATACTTCGATACGCAAACTCGCTTCCCGCCACGCGAGACCAACCGAAAAACGCGGTATAATTGCGAAATGGATAATCGTTACCGAATATGTCCGAGTAATGGGCCAAAGTATTTTCGAAACTGTTTTGAGAGAGCGGAGCTGAAAATATCGATAGGGGATACTATATGCATTCTGCTATAAAATGCAAAAGAATTGTGAAATAATAAAATTTGGTAATTATTCGCCAAATATTCGCGGTATCGAGAAATTTCATTGTATAATATCTGTGAAATTTTTCAACTAATAATAGATTGTTATAAATTTATGAAATATTAAATTTGTTTTATATATTTTAATCAGTTTTTCTTTTTATATTTGAAGTCATTTCAAGCTCGTGATATCTGTATTTTTTTGATAAAAAAAAAGAAAAAAAAATTAGCTTTAAAAAGAAAAATTCGAAAATTTTTTCTCTCCACAGAAATACTTTCTTAAAAATAAAAATCGTTGAAATTATTATTTTAAATATATTTTTCATATTATTGAAAGATAAATCTCAGATCTTTTTAATTTGAAATTATAAAAGAACAAAAAATGATACATATATCTAAACTTGATCTCGTTTAGGATCTAAGATTCTGTTCTGGACATGTATCTAAAGCCAAAAAAAAAAAAAAGAAGAAGAAGAAGAAGAAAAAGGAAGGAAAAGAAGTAATAAGGAAGAAGTTAAACGACGTAACGAGATTTATCTTTTTCCAACTTTTTCTCTTCTTTAACCAGTATAATCACGCAAAGCGACGAGCTCGTTTTTCAAGTATCTTACACTAATACTTTCACACGCGGAACGGAGAGAAGAACCAATTTACTAGGTAAAACGTATGCAGTTCCATTAAAAAGATGAGTGCAATTGCACTTTGTAGATATATACCGTCATGCTAACGAAAAAGTGCGGTCATAGAAAGATAAACCTTGTTATTCCATTTTACTTTATCCTCTGCCGCTCTTTTTTTTTCTTTTTTTTCTTTTTTTCTTTTTTTTCTTTTTTTTTGGCTTCGACCAGACGACTGGTACGTACGACTCATTCCAATTTCATGACTCACCCCATACATGTTTCAATAAGCGTATAGATCTTTTATGAAATTAAAGAAATTGGTTCTATTTTTTTTTTCTTCAAATTTTTCAATTTCTTTCTGTTTTACATAATAATACTTGTTTTTGTATCATTTTTTCCCCTTTCACGTTTGTCATTGATATTTGACGAAAGAGAATAAATTTACAATAATAAAGTGACATTTTAAAAAATTGAAGAGTATTAATTTTCTTCACTTAAAGTACATCTATTTTTATATCTCTTTGCAAATATTTCATTGTTAAAACGTATAAATATTCTATGCACTTTAATTTATTTCAAACAAATTTCTCGTTCCTTTCTGTCGACTTTCTCTATTCAAAAATAATTCACTCCCAAGAAATTTTGAATATTGTGGAATAACGTCGATTTATCTCGCTTTGAAAAAAAATCCCGAATCCCTAATAATTTCCTCTTGAAAAATCACAATTGCTCGTTTATAACGAGCGTAAAATCGCGCGAAATAAATTTACAACGGATTTCCACTCCACACTTCCGACCATTTCCACCAACGCTTAATATCGCAACATCGCATTTATCAGCGAACTTTTCAATCCTTAAAGAGACGTATTACGACACAACGCGTCCGCGTGAAGAATTACACGTAGAGAGATCGTGCGTTGGATTGAAACGGTGTTTAACGACGATGGTTTCGCAGATTTCTTCGCAAATTGCGGAAACGTCAAAAGACAGATGCAATTTAGGGCGCATTCACGCGTCCTCGCGTTTTATTTAAAACGAGATCTTGTCCTATACGCGTTCATCTCGGTTTCGCAGGAAACGCCTGTTGCTCCCCAAGAATCACGTTCGTCCGTGTAATTTTTTAACACCGTAACACGGATCCGCCGGAAGCCGAGGATCGTTCCGCTATGAAATTCTTTTCACGTTTACGCCGCCGTTCTCAGAGCCGCTTTTTCTCCTTCACCGATCTTCGACAGCTGGCAACAGCTGTTGTGAAAGACATTCCTAAAAGAAATACGAAGTTATATAGAGAGAGAGGAAACGTTGCTCCATTCCTTTTATCTTCTTCTGCGGATTGCCCGACGATCCACGGCTGTATTAATTTTCCATCTCGACAGTTATTTATTGTTTGGGGACTGCGTTATCAAACGATTCAATCTTCGTATATCATCGTATCCCATTTTAATTGTATTATTATTCTCAGATATTCGTGATGTATAAATTTGATCCGTTATATTTCTGTATTGTAAATAATTTAAATTATTATTAGTTATTGTAATTATGAACTTGTGTATGTTATTATAATATTGCGATGTTTTTTTATCTATTTCCTTTAAATATCATAATATGTTCCGTTTTGGATATTTTATATCTCCGTTGCATCATGTGCATTCTGTAAATTCATCTACGTTTCAATTTTTCATCAATGTTTTCAGAATTTTCTATATTTTATTTATTTTGATATTGATTATTATTATATGTCAATCTATAATGAAAATAATCTAAATTATTAATGATTTATTTGAATAACTTAATAATACTTTAAACATTTAAAAATCTTATTCAATATAAAATTTAACAAATATTTAACAATTATATTTTACTTCAATGTTGTTTATTAAATTAAAATTCATTTGTCGATTTCTCCTTTTTTTGAATTTTTAAGAAATACTTGGAGAAATTTCGTAAACTTTCTACACAAATATATTGTGAATTCTGACGCATGTACATCATATGTGATACCAGTGATCATTGCACACGTCCTTAATTTTCAGAAACCAAATCCGTGAAATCCTTTGATCCGTCAGTGATCACCTACATTCATGTGGGCACGCGATAATTGCTATTGGCAAAAGAGCCCCAAGTGTTTCACATGTGATTAGAATTCGTACTTTTGACCACGATATCGACTATAAAGGATGCAATGGTATTAATTCCTCGTCAAACATGGTATCCCGTTCATCCACAATCACAACTAATGGAATTTCTGCCGTGTGCCATTTCATTTCCACATTTTATTTTGTTATTTTACTTCCCCAAACAATTTGCAATATTAAATTCACATTATCATTCTCATCTATTAATTTAATCTCTCTAGAGATTCCATTTTTCAAATATATAAAATCATAATACCTCTATATATACATTCATATATACGATTCTCGTGATATATTAAATGAAATTACTCTGAATCATATTATAAAATGTGCAATCTTCGTTTCTCGTTAATTTTTAAAGCTAAAAATTTTATCAACTCCATCCATAATTTCTCCAAAAGAATCTAAAAAAAAACAGTCCAACAAAACCAGATACTCGGATATCACCGGTTCATTCCATTTTTCTCTCTTCCTATCTATCCTTATCCATAGCAATGTCCAAATCAATCATCGAATCCAAACGATTCGACTGATCCGATCAGAACAATCTTCGTACGAACGATCGCCCTTCCAAGGAATCCTTCTCCTCGTCCACGCGCGTCCACGAGAGCCGATAAACTTAGTCCGTAATAAAGAAGCATTATAACGCCTCGCATAAACATGAATCAACCGAATTGACCGAAGCGCACGCTCGCTCGATTCTCGCCGCCTCACCGGAAAGTATTACGTCTCATAAACTGAGAGAACACTGTGTATGCAGGCTTACGGCCCCGCCGAGGAGACGGCTAGGCAAGCAGACCGGAGATTTAGTGAGATCTTAGGGTAAAGTGTGGATATTGAGGGTATATCACTCACGGGCTGCGGTTACGACACCCCTCGTTGCCTCCTCCCTCCCCCTCCTGTTGCCCGACCAGCCCCACGGTTACTTCGACCCGGCCTCCTCTTGAGAAACATCAGCCAGGTACACACCTGCAACGGCAGGGGCCAAATAGGGACAGGGTTGGCCGGACCATTTGCTTGTGTCCGTGCCATTAGTAACGGAGGGTGCAGCAACATCTTCGCCGGTAATGCAAATCGGAAATCCGCCCACTCAATTACACCGATGCGGTCCTAATCATGCGTGCGTCCAGGCACATGCTGCAATCAATGTCCCTTACGGCTCCTAATTCGGCGAATGATGAGAATTAGATGGAACTGCCGGGGCCATTTCCAGCAGGGATGGACCGATGTTCGATATTCCGACGATTCTTTATTTCGATTTCGAATATTTCGGGCAGAGGGGTGGAGGATTGATCGGAGATTGATTTGTCGGGGAATTGGTATTCTTTGTGTCGTTAAACGGATAATTTATTGGGTATTTCGGTTTTGTTTTTTTTTAATGGATCATTATGAACACGAGAAATTGGTGAAATTGAAAATAAATCGTGGTAAAAAAAAAAAACGGTGGAAATTGGAAAAATTGATATGTGCGTTTTACGATGAAAATGTTAACAAATGATTCGTAACAATTTCCGTTTTGCCGAAATTTTATAATAATGTGATTGCGGAATATTATTACGTGTATTCTGGATCGAATATTGGAAATCGTTCTTTTTAAATTTAGATTACAAATCGCGAAAAAATGGAACGATGAATTTTTGAATTTTATTATTTCTATAAATTCAATAACGAAATGCGAGTTGGGAAAGATCAATTTATTTTGGTTATAAATGAGTTTGAAGCCGGGAATATTGAAAATAGAAATTGGATTATAATTATTAATTAATTTCCGATGGATGTCCTTATTATGTTTAATGATTTAACGTTTTTGAAAATGAAATTTTAATTAATAATTTTATGATTAAGATATCATTTTACACGGAATTCCAAAATTCATATATATATATTAATAATTTATAAAAATCATGATCTATTTTTGAGATATCTGTAATTTTCGAATATTTTTTTCTTTATTTCATAAATATTTAGGATCAAGAGAATTTAATCTTTAAGAATTTATTAGCCGTTCTTAATTTATTCTTCGAAAAAATTAAAAAACGATAAATTTAAAGTATAATTCTTGAAATAGAATTATGCATAAACGATAAAGGAAGTTGAAGTTTTTATCATCCTAACGAATTCATTTACGAAGAATGACCGATATTTAAAATCGTAATAATTGTGGACAGATGAAAATATTAATTAATATGAAATACAAAATAATGAACTGGAAATTTATCCAATACGGATAATGTTTTATTAAACGGGAATATTTTCTGCAATCGTTTAAATGTTAATCTAAATATATGTTAATCTAAAAACGAGTTGAAAAGTTGAAGAATATAACAGGCATAAAATGTTTTACAGTTAATACCGTTAATGTAAATGCGTGTATCGAAAATATATGTACAGAGGTATCGGATACATCAATTCGAGAATTTAATTGAAATTTCGTGTCACTCTAACAATTTACACACCGACGTATGAATGAAAATTTAAATATATGATTTTAACTCAGCCACATTAGCGTAATCTTTTGCACAAACGTAATAATATACATTTGATGAATAAATTTTATGGTTTCGTCGTTAATTTGGACATTTCCAAAAGTGAAACTATTAAATTTAAAAGTTAAAGAATTATGGATGAATCGTCGTTAATATTTTTCTTTTGATATCTTCTTAACGACGTTTATTAAAAATATTTGTAAGATAAAACTATTACCACGAAATTACATTTATAATAGACGATCATTTCTCATCTTTTTGCTCAAACTCAACCGAAACGACAATACCCCTCTCCTTTCATCTCATCCAACTTTCGCTGCGGTCGATTTTTTAATCGAAAATTCCATCAGTTCTACATCGCCGCAGAAAAATTTCCATTTTTTTTTTTTTTTTTTTTTTTTTCCAAAATTTCTTCCCGCATTGACTGCAAACAAATAAATTTACCTCTAACCTCAATTTCCACCACCGAAATAACCATCGAACAAACTCGTTGCTTTTCGATGCACAATCAGTACCGTTGCAATTTTCGATTCTTCACGTTTCAACAAACATTTAATCAACTGTTTAACCCATTCAATCCACATTCCTTTTTTTTTTTTTTTTCACAAATATTTAAACCATACTCGCGTCCCCAATTCTCTCATCCCTTTTATAAAAATCATAGAATCCGTTTATCCGTCCAATTCATCGTGTCGTCTATTCCTTCAAACAACAAACTAATCATTACGAGACAAACGATATCCTTAAAAATAAATTCCAAAAATATACGTTCAATCTGAATTTTTCTCCTTCTATTTTTCCAGATATTTCATACTCAACCACCCAACGATTAACGACAACGAATACGAACCGAGATACTCGATTATACACGTACAGAACTCCAAAGACGAATATATCACAAGATCAGAGGGGCTGAAAGGAGAGTCCTTCCACTATCTACGCTCGCCATTCGGAAACGCAGCTCCGTCTACTAAGCAATAATTACCAGGAAAATCAAGACGGATACGCTTGCCAGGTATATCTGCCGGTATCCCAACGGGCCCGTCTTAATTATGGTAAGGCGAGCCGGACGGTAACGAATGCACGGGCGGGATCCAGCAAGCGTTTATAGGCAAAGGTGGCGGTGGAACGCTGTGCAAACTGCACACCAGGGGTACCCACTAATAGGAATTAGCACCAGTAGCACAATACTCTCTCCGGCGCGATATAGGCCAGGATCAATCAAATCTCCAATACCGTGGCGAGCTTCTCGATGACTACGTTTACAAGGGAGACCGCGAGCTCATCAATCCGAGCCTGCACCGAGCCGAGTCGATATTGGTTTCCTCGCTTGCATTGTTATCGTGCATCCATCCAACCAACGTGCCACGACGGCGGCGACGTCCACGACAGAAGGGGCGAGGACGGAGAACGTGTCGGCGGCAAAGGTCTCGGAAGGAGCGGACACCGGAAGAGGGGACACGTTGAAAGAGAATCTACGGAAAGATATTGAAGCTTGGTATCGCGACGCGGGGAAATATACCGAAAGTCTTATCAACGTTGTCCATCTCCCAAGAACGGTCCCGTTACTTCTGGCAGAGCGGAGGGACATTTATTTGAACGAAACTTTTGCTCGTGATCCTCTTGGCCCATTTGATTTGTCTGCGATGTGAATTTTTTTATTATTTTCCCTTTTTCTTTTTTCTTTTTGGATAGAGATTTATGGAGATTACTTACTTTCTTTCGTTGAAATATTTTTAAAAAGTATTTATCGTTGGATTTTTTAATAGATAATCGATAAATACTCGTCTTAAATTTATGTTACTATAATAACTCGCGCTTCTCGTTAATGTTTGAAGCGTAATCAAATTTCATAGACGAGCGATTATTACCTTATGAAACTTAATTGATGCAACAATTTCAGCAATTATGTTTGATCAGTATCATTGTCGTATTGTTACTATTAATTTATTATTACTTATTATTGTTATTTATTGTTAATTAAATTTGGCCTCTATAGAGATGATGTACTGTACCATAAACGAATCACTTGTGTGTTAAATTTTAACTAAAATCATCGCACTTTATGAATGTTCAACAGATGTTTAAACAAATATATAATGAATAATAGTACTTACACTTTAATTCTAAAATAAATTCCCGAACTTCTTAAAATATTTATTATCAATGTAACGAATGATAATTATAAAAAATAGTAAAGCAAGAGATTTTCTTCTCATATATTTAACAATAATATGAAATGTTACGCGAGTTTGATTAATAAATTCGAGAATGGAAGTGTTGATGGTTCCAAAAAATGATTCTCACAATGCACTCTTTCTAATCTCCTCCAGATGAATAGCCACCTTCGTTAGAAAAGTCGGCTAATTGAAGCAGCTTGATTAATTAACGCGTAATTAATGAATGGTTGAATCTAATAAGAAGGTTGCGGTGTAATCATCTGGAAATTTATCATGCGCGAAAATAAGCAAACTTTCGACCATGAATAGGGAAAAGAAAAAATTTCTGCAGAGATTTTCATTTTTTCTTTTATGTTGACCTCCTTAATTTTTCTTTTTCCTTCTCCTTTTTCCCTTTTCCTTTTCTTCCTTTTGTATATTTCTCTCACCAGACTGCGAACATGGAAAATTATTTTATATTCGTGAACGCGCACCAGACAACACTTTATTTTCTCTCGTTCGAATATTTAAGAACGTAATAGCTAATTCCCAGCTTGTTTGCTTTCTGTATTATTCTCTCCTTAACAAACTCATCAATGAGAAATAAATTCGTTCTAAATGTTCTAACATGGTCTCTTTATTTTCCTTTCTATATAAACGTTTTAAACCATTTACTATTTAAGTTCGTGTCGCAATATTTAGAAATACAAATTTAGAAAATTTATATGTTACCCTTGCAAATAATTCATTTTAATTCGTGCATTTGTACAAATAAAATTATCTCCTCGATTAAAGATAATATTGTACCGATCGACTTGAAAAGCAAAACCATTTTCTATTTTTTCTATCCGATATTGTATTCGAAAAATCCTTGTATTAAATATTGCTTCGCAACAATAATAATCCGAAGACAAACGTCGCGGCAAAAATTCGAGAATTCGTGGGATCGCGACTTCAACTTTGTCACGCGTGACGGAGCGGCTGCCCGTCAGACTTTCAAAGCTGACTCACAAACTTCGTCCATTTTTCAACCGGCTCCGGAATCGTATTCCCATTGTCCCGGACAATTTCGTGGACAATCTCGTATTCGACTCGTGACGCTGCAACATTAATAGAACCGCTGTGCTAACAGCGGTCGTCCGTTCCTGGCGGCGTTCAACTCGTGCCGGGTAGAAAGTCAGCCGGGATACGGATTTTCGAGGCCCTTGGCCCCGCTGCTGTCGAGTGCGTTTATCTTGTTGAACCTACTCGTCGAAAGCTTTGCCAGGACAAATTAGCCGGGGGCTAGACTTTCGAGATTTCCGAAACTCCGAGACACATGGGCCCATCCGTTTTCCTCCTCTTAAGAGAAACGGCCAAGTTCCCCAAGTAACTTGTGCGCATCTTCTTACACGCGAGAAGGAACGTGGTGTCGTTCTAAAAGAATTATAATATAAGAGAGAGACTGAGATAAATTACGTAAACGAAATTCCCCCTTTCTCATGCACTTTGACCATTCTATTTGCATATTCTTCCATCATCATTCATCCTATTTCCATGTTGGTGAAGTCTCTCAGACTCTACGCAACCTTAGCTCGATCTTTCTTCTCCGTCTCACATCCTGTTTCTATTATTTATTCTCCCTCTTTGCCTACGAAATATGCGATTGATTATTCCAAACGAACAATTCGATATTTTATTTTGTACAGTAGTGCAACTAAATTATAAAGCAAAGTCCATCCGATTTCGAATCAGGTTGCGCAACAGATCTCCTTTCTTCTCGATGATGGAACGAACAATGCCATCAAAATCCCATTCCCACATTAGCCACGTATCTCTGTATAAAATTCTGTATATATCTTTCGATAGTAGAAATTCGAGTAGAAGTCTCGATGTTTCAATATCGCTCGTAAATTTAACGGTGCGGATCTTCTATATTATCGGATTCGTGTGCGCCGTTTCTTGGAACCACCGTCCCACGCCCATAGTTTCCAGACTTGACAGCGTGATGGTAGTACTTGGCACGGTCTTTTACATGGCCGATCCACAGATTCGTGTCGCGGCGCATGTACACGAGCAAGACGTATACATCGTTCGGTGTTCGTTTGGCGTGTAAGAGGATTTTCGTGTACCCGCTTGGCGGAAAGCGGAGCGTGTAAACTTTTTCGTCCCTTCCCTTCCGCAACGACGTTTTTTTCCTTGCGTGCACTCAAAGTGCACAGGAATCTCGAGTTCAATTCGATACGATTTTCGCGCCGAGTTTGACCCCGTATCGGTCACCTTTATAATCCTGATTAAATCGTGGCTGTAAAAGTTAACCGGATATAAATTCTAATCGTTAAACGTTTGCCAAATACGAGCACGTATTAAGCCCTTTGAGTCCAATTTCTCTCTCCGTCGAATCTTTGACGATTTTTTTCGTATGAAACGATTTAGAATAAAAATCGTGTCGATTGTTTCTTGGACAAAGTGGAAAATTGAATTGAAATTTTTATCATTGTGGACATTGCGAATCGAAACGAATGAAATTGGATAAAGGAGTCGAAGAAAAAAATTTGTTGTAGTTGAATTTGTCGTGTTAAAAGGGATAAGAAGCTCTCGATCGATCGCGTAATTTAATTTTCGAAAGAGAGATTTATTGTATTTGTTAGTGGTAGTTTGATTAATTCCCTTGATGGTTTATCGTTTTCGAGTGAAAGTTGAAATAAATATAGGGTGGTATTGAAATGTGCAAGTTGGAAATCCTGGAAGTTTAAGTAGTAAAAAGGATAAAAACTTCTTGATCAACATAGAACTTAAATCCAGTTTTCTTCCAAGTAAAATTTAATTCGAATAAAGTTCCACCAAAAATGTAACCGGATGGCGATAAATTAAAGTTACGAAGAAAGATCGATTTCGAGGAAAGTTGTCGTTCGAAGAAACGAAAGGAGCAAAATTCTCCTTATATCAACCACGTTGTTTCAATTGAAAATAATCGAAATGAATATTCCGTGAAATTGGTTTAATATAAATAAACCTTTATAGAGATTCGCACCGATCGAGAGATACATTTTTGTAAAATACACGTGGAATTGGAAATTCGTTTCGCGATTAGAGGCTTTTGAAAATGAATATTTTTATTCTGGATATTTTCAATATTGCATATGTGTTCTGCATATTCCACTTAAATAGCGTATAAACGAGTCTCCATTGTATATTTCATACATATTTAATACATTTATTTCGTAAAATCTCCACCGTTCCGTGTATATTATATTTATCCTCGATAAATATTTGCCCGTTTCGGATAATCGTTCGACAATTATGCACGCATGAAACATCGATCGGCACAGTGAGAAGTAATGAATTGTTCGCGGTATTGAAGCGCTGGAATCCATGGGCCAAATGTTTACAATTTCTTTTCAACTTGTTGCTAACGGTGTTTAAAAAAAAAAAAAAAAAAAAAGAAAAATTGAACCCAGTTCGATTTCGCGTAACAAATTAATAACTTCAAACTTTGTTCTTTTCTTTTTTTTTCTATAATATTATTATTATCTGAAATTTTGTCGCAATATTGTCCAATCCAATTCTTCCAACTTCTTATGCAGTTACACGACTATGATTAAAAATACTTTCGTATCGATGATTCATCAACAACCCGTTTGTAACAATCATTGATCCAATCTTGGAAAAGTAACAGACTCGTCACACTTGTTCTCTTCTGTTCCAATATCTATAATAGTGGATTAACTTCTGCCGCGTGAAAATGTATAATATTGCAGAAATTAGGATACAAAGTACTTTTTCGATTAAAGTCTACTTCAAAGTCAAGAAGTTTCTTAAAGAAGACCGGGGAAGATTTAACGAGAGACTGAAAAAGAACCTTGGAAGACTTAAACGAATTTTCAAAACTTTATTGCATTATATTTTAAGGGAATTGTGTTACGTGCTTCCTTATGCCAATAATGTGCAAAAATTAAAACAAATTTAAAGGACAAACGGTATATTAATAGTTTAAGTCGAATGGAATATACCACTTGTTTGATCATAACCGTTCTATTCTACTTTTTATCTCGCCGCAACTTATATATGATTGTGTTATTTCACTTGTCTGATCACAACTGGCGTATTCCATTTATCCGGAGATGATTGGCTCACCATAATCGTAACTGACTCTAAAAAAAATATTTATAATTAAAATTATTTTCACAATTAAATCGCATTAATAAAAATATGAAATTATTCTCGATTAATAAATTGAGACACGATTTATTTCCTAACAAAGAGAGATTTCCATCATCCTCTTCTGATACCAAATAATTATATCATTCCGACGAATAACGAAATACAAACGTTCCTCTATTTTCGCCAAATTTCAAAGCCGTTTCGTCAAGCATTAACGAATTTAGCCGTGATACTCGAAATTACGGTCTATCTCCACCCTTATAAGAGACCTGCTAATGAAACGAAGGTTTGCGGGGCGTGCAGAACGATCATAAATAATAAACTGGGGAATATAATAGCGCGATCGTCGGAATTCCTCGAGCATTAGAGTTTCGAAAGCGCCTTCGGCCCTAAATCGATCGAACTTTTTCCAGGTCGGTGCATATTTCAGATGGCACCGATGCCAGCAGATAGGATACACGTAATGGCCGGGCATGTACATGACGGATTGCAATGCTCGTGCATTTCGGTGAGATAGCGTTCATTAAAGAAATATATAGCCGGTATTCGCGAGATAGATAAACATACAAGTGTATTAAACCTTGCGAATAATTATTCGAATGATCAACGAAGTCAAAAATTATATACACATATTTCTTATACATTATTGTTTTGATCGTTTTACGTGCTCGATATTCTGTAAAATAACCGACATTAATTTTAATAACACACGATTGCGTTATCAGAAATTTTATTTTCGAAATTTAACGATCGTTATTAAGTACTTACGTACAAACTATCATTATCACACGATTTAATTTACTTGTCAATATTTTATCAATCGTCAAGCTAATCTCTCCAAATAACGGCTGCATAACTTGTTCACCTATGAATTCCAAAAATCCATTACACATCCCCAACCTGCGCTAGGATGAAATTAAAATTCCTCGTCGTTCGAATAATTATAGCCACTGGTATGTTCGTACGAAAATGGTGACTCTTAGATAAAAATTAAAAAAAAAAAAGAAAAGAAAAGAAAAGAAAAGGAAAGGAAAGGGAAGGGAAAAAAGCTGGAGAAGAGGAAGAAAGAAAAGAAGTGAAAAAAAAGAGGAGAGGAAGATAAAAAAAGAAAAAAAAAGGAACGAAGAGGAAAGAATCGCATACCTCTCCCCACTGTTAGCACAGTGGTGCATACCTATTTGCGACAGTTGGTCCGCTGCCAAGATTGCTGATTCCCCGCGGCTATCGTAGTACCACTGTTCCACCTTTTTCGGCCGAATACGTAAATCTATTGTGTCGCCAACGACGGGGCGCATATACGCGAGCCAAATACTCCACCGTGTTCCGTGGACGGCCTACGTCCTCCCTAGATTCTCTCTCTATCTGGCTAGCTCTCTACCTGAAATATTTCAATTTTCCAAAAATTTCCACCCTCCGTCCGGCCCGACCAGCCAATCCAACCCCTATACGCCGTTATTTCGGCCAAACGAACGCAGGATGGCTAACGAATTGTTTTCCACGTTCGAAAAGGAGAGAATGGATTCGAAGACAGAACGTGGGGAAATCGTTGGTATCTTTAAATGAAAGACGCGCCTGTGTGAATTTTCTACAGATAGAGTGATGATTTTCGAAATGGTTACCAATTTGGAAATAAATCGATTAGGAAATGAGAGCAAGTTCCATGTTGAAGAACCGAACCGCTGGTATATTTGTTAGCTTTAAATTATTAAAAAATAACGTTTCCAAAATTTCAAGACATTTAAAATGTATTTCTATATTCGTTTATAGAAATGAATAAATTAAAGAAAAATTCTAAAATTTCTAAGATTCTTTTTCCAATTAAAAATATTTACTTTTTTCAAGATTTATTCAAACAAAAATTCACAAATAAATTATTCTTTTCAAAATTAAACCAATAATGGAACAAATTTATTCTCTATCGTTTATGAAATAACAATAAATATTTATCAAAAATTTCAAATTTTTCTTTATAGCTTTCCAAATATCTTTCCTTGCTAGAACTTTCGAATCTAATGTTCGAAAACCGAATGGATCGTAAAAACGTGAATTATTATTATTATGATTATTATTATTATTATCGTCTTCCTTTCTTTCGGTCCAGACGAGACGAAAGAAAGTTCAAAAGGTCGACGTTTGCATTCATTTGCATCCGTGACCGAAATTTATTGAGTTCAGAGAACTGGAACACGTGCAAAGCAGTTCCAGCTTGCCAGTTCCGGATCCTCGTTTCTAAACTGCGCTACTACGCGAGCCTGTTCGCGAAAAATTGTGCATTTTGAGGGAATACATTTAAACCCAACTCCCATCCACAAAATAATTAACGGGAAAACTTTTGACTTTCGAATTTGATGAAACCTCGTTAAAAATTGGGAACAGTGTTCACAATTGAATTACATTTCGGATGGGATGGAAAAATAGACGAGAAAAATCATTCGAAACATTTATATTATTTTATAATATAAATGATGAATATATTAAGAATAAAATTTACGAAGTTGATTGTAATAATAAATTATAGAATAAATTTGTTCCATTCGTTGGTTTCAATCGATTTAGATTTTTTTTTTTTTTTTTAATAAATCTCGATCTTGGAATTGGAATACCATATTGATATACATATTTTACGAAGCGTCCTTCCATTATAAATTCTTTACATAATTAATCATCGTGGATTATATTCATATATTCATATGAATATACATTACAATATGCGATTAGAATATATAATTACCGACAATAACCAGCGATTGATCGTTCGACAGGATGAAATATAAATGCAAAAATGAAATCAAAAATAAATATCTAAATTATCCAATCTTTCATCCAACTCTCAATTCTATCATTCCTCTAATAAAACGTTCGTAAAAATTTAATCTCCACAATTTCCACGATTAAACCTCTCTTCAAACTTCGTTAACAATTTACAAATCGTCAACAATTTATTAAAAATCACTTAATTGAAATTCGTCGACGAAAGAATAAATCCAAAATTAAAACAAACTCTAAATCTTATATTTTTTTCAACACGCAACCAATTTCATTCCCTCGAGAAATCGTTACGTTCCTAAATTTAGAACGTATCTAATCAAGACGTTCATCCTTGTAATATCGATCGCGATGGCCAAGAGGGATCGAGGTGGTAAAATCCACAAGAAGATTTCCTCCTCGCGTCGTTCTTTGCACGTATTGGCCGTGAACCGTTCGACTTACAATGCCAATGAAAATGGCCCCGAGTTGCGAAGCCGCAAAGACGGTTCGACGCGAGGGTGGGCCGAAAACCACTCGATGGAAGGTCATTCCCGAGGATCTCGAGAATGTGCGTCCCCCTCTTTCCTCGTTTCCTCTCTTTTCTTCCCCACTGAGGAGAGGCCAAGGAGGAGGACGAATAGCTTAGATAAATGCACGGTCTAAGAGGGGCACGAGAGAAAAGGAAGCACACGATCGAAACGTAAAGCGTTACGGTCGAGGGTCGATTATCCGAGGCAAAAGGGCAGAACGTGGCTCTGAAAATTGCCGTCACGCATAATCGATCCGGGTGAAGGCAGATATTGAACGGACGGAGGATGGAGGATGGGGCTCTTCCTGGTACGGATTTAATTCGTTAATAGGGATTGAAAATAAAAGGAAAATCGATTCAATAACAATTCATTTTTGTAAAAATGGAGAAAAATAGTTTTCGAGATATTTTTTGATCGGGGAGTAGTTCGAAGCGACGTTATTATTTTACGAATTTTGAGGAAAATTTATCATTGTTTCCTACTATTAGACAATTTTTCCTTTTCATTGTATCGATTTTTAAATTACGTATTATCCAATTACCGTTTATTCAAGTGGAGACGATGCTTTGTATAAAAATATTGTATCTTTTATCACTCCACTGTCAACTTCATGCTTTGCACATCTCGCTTTACACGCTATACACACCTTATATTTCACATGTTTCACCTATCATGCTTTATATACTGTATCTCAAATTTTATACTTTCTGTATCACATTTCTTATTTGTCTCTTCTGTAAATTGCAATTTATTCAATAAAAAAAAAAGTAATTTTGCGAAATTATTTCATAGAATCAATTTATTTTACAAACGTAATTAACTAAAACTAATTAATAATTAATGAATTATGAATTTGGAGAATATTTCCTTGACAATTGATATTATATTGGTAAACATTGATATTATAGTTTGAATTTTATCCAATTTTCAGTAACTTCACTCTTGATTTCGATTTAATATTGAATAGAATTAATACATAATCTTATTTTTTTGTAAAATCAAATATTATAGATCCCTCTCGTGCCTTATATATATATGCATAAAATTATAATTAAATTCGATATTTAATTAAATTTCGTGCTAAGCTAAAGCTCGATAATGTATTATGTTTAATCATTATTATTACCACATTTGATATCTGAAAGTGAAGCAGCTTAAATATTGTCCCATTCTAGATACTATTTCCACGTTTTACATTATCAGGGTCTTTGCATTATCAGTCTATTTTCACGTTAATAAATTACGATATATTACAGCATCGAATTTCACCCGTATCACATTTCCAATAGCTCGTTTATTTATGCGTTTCGAAATGTCGTTAAGAATCAATAATCAACATCGTCGATATTTGATAAAGATCAAAATATTTATCGAATCATATTTTTATCGAGAGATCATTCGAATTTATTTCGTCTCCCGATTCTTTTAAAAAGAAATTATCTATTAATATTTACTTATTTATTTCTTCTCCTTTGCCTTTATTAATTCTTCATTTACAATCGTAGATTTCAGATTGAATCCCTATTCACAATTTATTCCCCAATTTGTTATCGTAAATTGTCATCCTCTCTGTCAAAACAAGAATTAAAATATATAAATGATCTTAGATCTCAGATATTATTATTCATCGATATTAATATCCCTCAAAATTTTTGACGACTAATTTTTATATGCCCCTAAAAAAAAAAAATAATAAAAACTAATTAAAATGAAAAGCGAAAAGTTGAAGAAATAAATTTTACCCAAATTCCCAAAGACGATTATTCGCATTCATCGAACAAAGCGGCTCAGTCTGCGCCGGGAAAGCGACCAGTAGCAAAGAAATCGAGGGAAATTGCTTCTTTTTCCGGTTGTCACTCAGCTTTCACCCAATAAGTGTCCAGCGAGCAGTACGAAACCGAGGACTCGGCCAAACTAGATCGAAGTTGATTCCGGCGCAGACGAGACCGGACTAAAACGAACGACAACGAGATTGAATCGGGTAGGTGGAGATGTTTAACACGACTCAGTTGCCGCACCTGTACGCAGAACAACCCCTAACGAAGTAAATATGAGGGAATCGGATAGATCTCTTGGAATAGAATATCCGGGCGGTGTAAGATGCAACCCACGTAGCCAACATGGGGCCAAAAAAAGAAACAAGGGATGGAGAAGAGGTTTCGAGTTTCGAGCCCGGGCTTTTACAATATCCATGGCGAATCCCCTTGTATTCACCTTTCCTCGCGTTAACCCTTCCCCCTCGATTCGTTTTACTCGTTGCCCCTCGCCTCTCTTCCCTCCACCCTCCCTGCTTACGCCTCTCGTGTTTTGTGCGGGGCTTTCAAATGCTCGTGCGCTCGTTCGGAATGCGTGAAATCAGAGAGAAGATTCGAGACTTGAATACCCCCGATAAAGAGGATATTTGCAACATTTCGGTGTAAAAGTTTTTCGTATCGGAATTATCATACTATTTCTTTCTTCGATCGAAGGATTTTTTTTTATAAATAATAATAATTATATTTTGAAATTTCTCGTTGGAATATTAAATTTTCCAGATATGTCTTGGAATATTGGAAATTCTGAAGAATCACGTTTTTAAAAATATCCGTGACAATATTATTAATAACGATCAAAGTTGTTGAAAAATTATACAGATCTCAATCGATATCTCCCTGAATTATTTCATTCCTTTTGGATAATATATATCTGCGAATTTTTATCCAATTTGTAAAAAGAAATACGATACTTTTAATAATTTGTAATCTATCTTTGGAAAACGAAAGTGAAGAAATCTAGATACTAACGTGTGCAAGACTTTTTTCTGCTATGAAATCATTGAGATGGGGATAAATGAGGGGAGAGCGTACTTTGTGGCGAAATGTTCGACCACTTTAATCACGGAAAGTGCTGATCGAAGGCCTCGGGACCAATTTCCAGTGTATCCTCTTGGATGGAGCTTACCGATCAAACTTGAACGATAAATTGTTCCGCGTTGTCCTTGATGCCTACGATTCAAAGGAGAATGCTTTCTTTTAAGGATAAAGCTGTGCACGAGTCATGACTAAACGAATTTCTCTCTTATCCCCGCCACTGTTACAAAAGAGGATGAACGAACTGTTGGATCGATACAACTACGAGATTATAATCTAACGTCTCGTAATAGAAAAAAAACAAAAGCAGTCTCGTTATATTAAAAAGACCGAAACAAAATTAAAAAGATTTTTAAGAGGATAATTTCCCGATTATTAAAATTATGGAATTATTGTAATTTATAATAATTTAAAGATAACACGTTACGCGATAATGATTATGTTTTCTTTTTTTCTCTCTTCTTTTCCCCTTTATAGGAAAAACGCGTATCATAGATTCTCGGTAGAAAGAAATTGCTTAAAGGAAAATCGATAGGATAAACGTAATCTTCTTTAAAAAATTTAGACTTTACGTTAGTTTCGTGTAATCTTTTTAGAGGTAATCCTCGTGTTCCTTTTGCCGCACAGGACACAGCTTAAGGATGTAAATTCCTCTTTTCAACGATAGACGCTCGGCTGCGGTGGTTGCAAGATTGAAAAATCACTGCTTTCACCGTGTTTCCATCGTCAATCCTTGAATTTCCCGTCCTTTAACGCCCAACCTTCGCGAAAGACATCCAACAGATGTAAAAACTACGCGAGATCCACATTTATTTCGCTTATTTTTGCATGCAATGAAAACGCCGCTAACCAGATTTCTTTTAAAATATTTTCTTACAACGTTTAATGTAATTTTCAATCTTCGTTATTTGAAATTTCATCTTTTTTTTAAAGATTGGTTGTGATACCTGCTCATTATTCTCTCACACTACTTGATCACGACTATTGTATTTTACTCGTTCCATTTATCTTGTTATATTCTACTTCGTCCGGCTATGAATATCTCTTCCTACTTATCTAACTTTGAACCAAATCTGATAATAATTCTTAAATATTCTAATATAATTTTTCAATAATTTTATCTCTACACTGTCATTCGTAATTTAATATTTTAATTATGAATTTAAGATTGTACATATCACTATATTGCTAGTAGAAAAATGAATGGATAATGAAGGATATCAATAAGATTCAATCCAAAATATGTGATGCGAATAAAACATTAGAGATTATATCGGTTATATAGAAATTAACTGTAAAGGGGCCGTGTTTAGGGCACACGCCTGGGAAAGGTAATCGATTCCAGGCACACGAATTACTGCCGTGAAGTTTACGCAACTGCCTCGTTAATTTGGCAATGTCAGTACCACTTGAACTCTGAATTATTCCAGATTCCATAGACTGATTCTATTTATCACGCGTTTCCGCGTTTGTGGATCCAGCAATCGCGCGAGTCTTCGCATCGTGACATTTAATAAAATAGCGGAATAATTTAAGTAATGAATTAAAACGGAAACGTTTCGTCCCGATCAATATGAGTACAATATGAGTTGCAAATTGTCAATTTTATCTAAAATTCCTTTTCGAAATAATTTATCGTTAAATCCTCTATAACGAGATAACGTTGTATTAAATTAACGAAATAACATTTATTTAAACAACTATTTCACTTTACTTATTTAGAAATATTACGTACCGTTTCAAAAATATTTTTCCTCCTATGTATATCCAGTTCAACGATTTTAAACGACGAATTATATCAACAAAACCACCTAAACATTAAATTTTCCAATTAAAATATTTCAAAAGAGCCACGAAGACAATTTATAATAAACTTCTTACCAAATCTCTCAACGACATATCGTGGCTAAACGTACGAAACGGCACGTGCGACCTGTCTCGAGCACTTCAACCTCTCTCTCTCTCCCCCTCCCCTGCCAACAAAGAAAGGAAGTTACATTCACGATTATTCTTATCCCGTTTTCGTCGCGGTTGCAATTCCGACGGCGGGTCGCGCACGCATTCGCGCACACGTTATCTCGTTCCAGGAAAACTCCCCTCCCCCCTCGTTGGAAATCCGCCGTACATACATACGTGGCACGTAACGATGCAGGAAAGTTACGTCTGCACGCGGTCTTCCGTTTCCGAACCGCACACGAAATGTAGCCGAGCGACTCGCGCGGTCCAACCGAGCGGAATTTCCAAGAGGTAACTGCAGCACGAACACACCGATTGCGATCGTAATCGGTGCCTACCGATGGCCTCTGTCCGTCTCGCAACCTCTCGAAAGGGCAAAGAGTAATTCGCTTGGTGGATTGTTCGACTGGAGAACCGTTTGAAGGTGAAAGAATTGGACCGGAAACGGACGGGGGGAGGGTGTCAGAGCTTTTGATTATCGATCAAAGAGCATTTTTCGGACGTGGAGATTGGATCGATTGAAAATTTGCGATTTGATTATGATTCGAAGCGTTCCATTCTTCCCGATGCGTGGATAGATTTGTGATTTATCTTATTTGTTCGTGAAGGAATCGTATAAGTAAAGTGAACATTCGTTAAATTTTGATATTTCGAAGAATATTCGGAGAATCTTTGGTAATTTAGAGAGTCTTCAAAATGTTCGAGATGTTCAAAAGCTTGCAAGACATTGTAACGACGGTTTGTGAAACTCTTGCAAGTTTCGAAACTTTCTAGAGCCGTGAACACGCCTTCGAGAACTTTTACAATCTGATACCAAAAGTACCAGATGTTTAAAAATATAAGCAGTTCGAATTTACTGTACTATTAAAAAAATCTTGTACAAATCTTAGAATAATTTTTCGAATGCTACGAAAAACTTCCAACTGTTAAATGGGAAACAAAGAGTTTTAAACGCGTTAAAAGCTTTTGAAAGCATTTCGATAAATTGGAAAACTTAATCTTCGTTTAAAATATCTTCAAATTTTAAGAACAATCGGGAAAAATGTACTTCGATAAAATAAATTAAAATGATTCGGGTGTAAAAAATTTATCATAAACCGAAATATTCCTAGTTTTCATCATATACGTTTCAATTTTCCGATTCGAGACATATTGAACCGAATCATGCTCTACCCTTATCTCCCCCCTCCTTTCCCATCTTTCAACCAGCTCTTTCATTCCGGCACCGTACATTTCCAAAGAATACCAGTTTTCCAATGCGTGCGTCGTCTGGTATGATACGGTATGCTCGTTCCGTAGCTCGAGATCTCATCAGGAAGATCCAGAGGGAAGATTCGGAATTAAGGAGGACGAAGGAAACGGAAGAAATTTTAAGCTCGACTGCGTGCAAGCACCGACGGTTCTATTATTTGAGAGAGCTGCTTAACTCGCGAAAAGTAATTATGACATTTTCACCGGTGAAATTAAAACTTGATCGATTAATCATCCCCCCCTTCCCCGTCGTTATAATCGCGACGACATTTGCCTTCCAATTTTAATATTAGCTTCTCACGAAATTCCAAATGAAATAGTTTCGGATTTAAACAACGAGATAGAATCTCTTGAAGATTATACTTCTATTTCTCTTATCTATTAGTCTACTCCACTCGATATAAAATATCTTTGATATTCCTGCTTTTATCTATTTCTACAAAAAATACTAATAATACATATTTCGATAAAGCTATACGATGTATAATATAATTTTATCAAAGATTCACTAAAAAGGAAAGGAAAAAAAAGGAAAGATTTCCGCGATCTTATAAGATTCACTCGAAACTCAGATGCGTTCGCAGCAATTATATCGTCTTCAAGATTGAAGGAGTATTGCTGTTAGCAGCAACAGCATCGTCGTGGCGACAATTTACCGCGACGTCGCGCACGACAAATTAATTCCCGCGTTGCTAACCGCCTAACACCTTGTAAACTTCGGGATGATTAACTACCTTAACTGTGCCGGGACAATAGTTAGGACAGATAAGGCTGATTCGCGACCCACTCTAAAGTCTATCCAGATCGCAAAATTTCATTCTAATCTAAGGAGTCTCTAATCGAATCGCAAAAACGTCCTTACACCTGTGATAGACAGACAGCAATTTTTAACTATCTTGCAGTATGCATTGTCGAAGGAAATCATGATAAATTTGATTAAACTATTCGAGGATAATTGTTCAATAAAAAAAGCTCTTGCTCGAGAAATGTGATAATTGAACTGGAAAAAATAGACGAAAGAATATTTAAATATTACTTTATCCTAAATATAGAAAGTTAATAAATGAAATTCTATACAATTTATAAGGATCACTTTTAATCAGTAGTTATTTTAAAATGAGAACTTCATAAGATCGAATTAGGAAATTTTTAATCTATATTATAAAGAAATTGATTAAACTAATTGATCTTGAGAATAATCACCACGTTTGATAATTTCGAAATAATTATAAATTCATTCGTGATATTGAATAATACATCGTAATTGAATTTGAAACAAAACGGCACTTTACTAGTAATCTTGCATCTTTGTTCCAACCTATTTATTTATGTATTTAATTATGTAATTATTTCGCATAATCTCATTGAAGTTTCACGAATCGTTATGCTTCGTATAATTATTAAAGATATCCAAAGATACGAAATTAATACAATATGCAAAATACAATATGTAAAATATCCAAAATGAAATTTCTATTGTAATACATTAAATTAATTATCAATTATAATATATATTAAAACTAATTATTAATTTTAAAATGTTTAAAATAAAGAACCTTTGTATTATTTATTTAACTACAACACATCCAAAGTAAAATTTTAATTTTAATTGCAACCAGTGCAATTGTTTCTTTATATTCGAATCGGAATTTTCATCGTTCACACATAAATCGAAATAAACGAGCTAATCCAAACTATAGCTTGTGTACATAAAATGAATCGCGTCAACGTATACAAAATATACAAACGACGAATCCTGAAATATGATACATTTAATTTGCCATCTTTGTGGCTTAACATTTGATGCTCGCAATTTTATTACTTGATTACCATCTTAATCTCATTATCTAACGTGGTGATTATACTATAAATAAGAATAATGACAGCAATGAATAAAATTGGATTCTATTTGGAAATAAGAATGGAAATTAAATTATAAGTTTTCGAATAACTCAATCCTCGAACAGTTCATCAAATGAAGAAATACAAAAGCAAAGGAGAAGAGTATATTTTGAACATGAAAATTTAACTATTTGTGGTAAAAAAGTTAATGTTATTGATAGAGATTCTACCTAAAAAAAATTACTTATTTTCCATTGAATTTAAATAACGTATTTAAACTTAGATACCGGCATCTTTCGATATTCTTTCTCAAATCTTATTTATCCACTGACTTTTCTAATACCAACAAGTACCGATAAATAATAATACCTTGTGTAATGTTATTTAATTAAAAAACGTTTCGCGTAATCGTACAATTACATCATTCATAAAACACCACCCGAAGCGCGACGAATTTTCACATGGGAAAAAAAATCTTCGAAATGGAAAATCAGAGCGCGTCGATGCGAAAAAAAATGATATCTGATAAACTCGCGCAGCAATAATTACAACGGATCGTTGGTCGATACGAATCCTCGAATCAATTGTACGTGCATGACGACGGTCAACGATCGGTCGGAATCACGATCCTAATGCAGTTTTTCAACGCGGCCAAACTTGGGCAAGTATAACGTCCCGAATCGGTCGGCCTATCACGGCCGGATATTGCACGCGATTCAGCCGTTGGCCCCGAAAGGGTTCGTTTCGAATAGAGAGAAGCGGTTCTCGATTTGGACGAGATTAAAGCGATTTACCGAATCAGAACGAGGTAGAGTTCTATGAGAAGGGAGAGGAAGCGCGGATTTTCCGTGGAAATCTGCAGAGGGCCGCATTATTTTGTGACCGGCTGGTTCGCCCGCCCATTGTGCGGCATTATACGGATAAAAGCTCTGCCCGTGTAGGTATAACGGAGGGATTTATTACGAATCGATAACTCCGGCCCTTGTCACTACTCTCCGATGAAATGTTTGCCCGACGCCCAAAAATAAATTCCCTCTTACACGATGCGTGAAAACTTGCACGGCACTGTCGATACTCTGCTGCCCCATCGGATGTTCACTTTCCCCTCTCTCTCCCTCTTCCCCCGAGTTTTTCGTTCCTTTCGCTACCTTTTGTTTCGTTGTCCCGTTCTTTTTTTTTATTTTTTCATTTTTTTTTTTTTTTAATCGTTCTTTAGGAGAAGCGAAAAATGCGAGATATCTTTTTTTTTAACGAATATTCATAGGAAAAGTGGGTGAACGAATGTGATCGCTTTAGAAAAATTTGACAGATAATTGTAACTTCGAATAAATTTCGACGGAGCGTGTGAGGGTTTTAGAGGAGAAAAGAACCTTGTGAAATACTTTTTGTAATTATAAACTAAAGATTGAAAATGGCACATAATATATGAATTGAATTCTATGAGCTGGATATATTATTGTCACTAGACGAGATAAATACGTCATTTTATTTACCTTATTGTCGATAAATTGTTCAGGAAATTGGGTTATAATTTTTGTTAATAGGAATTCCGCGACAAGATTTATATCTCCCTGGTATCGAGAATGCATAACAATTTTTCATATGAAAGTTATTCGATTTGAGAGAAGACACTTAATAAAATATTTAAAATTTTTTTATATAAATTGTTATATAGAGAGATATCGATATCGATATATTTTTATTATTAATTTCTTTTTTTTAATACAGCTATATATTTTTCTCATTGCCAATTCATTTCAAGTCGTATTCAATAACGCGTATGAAAAGTACGTTCGAATAAAAGTTTATCTTTATGGATATCGTTGGCAAATGTCAAAATTAATTTCGAATTTAAAAATATTTTTATTTGATATCAATAAAATTTTCAATATAGAAGTATAATATGAACTCTTTTTTTTTTTTTTTAAATCTTCTCTATCGAATCAAATAATTTTTCATATAAAAAAAAAAAAACTTAGAGAAACGAACACGAACAAGGACCAACTTTTACACTTTTGCATTTATCATAATGAATCGACCGGGAAATTTTTCGTCGAGAAAATTTTATCTTTAACTCTCCGTCTCCGTTCAGAAATTGAACTATTTTAAGAATTCTGCGATCTCAAAAAGCATATTCAGAACGCAATGCTCGAATATAAGGTGGGGCCATCGATACCGGATGCATTTTATATTCTGAGAGAAAGGAACTTTCGGTAGAGAGCGGCGAACTTGAACGTAAATAATCCAATGCGCGTATTATTTCGCCCAGACTGTGCCTTGAGGTTGGACATACTGCTTTGAATAACTCACTTCAGTCACAAAATTACTAGAGGTAAATTTCTAATAAAATGGTGCCATTCTTTTCATCGTCGTTTCCAACATGCGCGAATCTGGAAATATTACCTTCCATAGTGTTCACGTGCAGATGAAAGAATATATGAAAGACATATATCTTGATGAAGAAATGTTTTAATACTTGAATAATTTTTTCGACTAAGTTGAATTCCGAATTTGTTTACTAAAAAATAAATAAATAAATATTTTTTATTGATAATTTTTTGCAGAATGTAATACGTAGAAGAATATATATTACGTATTTTTATCTCAAAATATTGAAAAATGTGATCGCTTCACGAATAAATTACTTTACAATTTTTTCGAATCAAAAGAATTTTATATTAATGTATTATAATTAATCATTATTCATTTTTAATAATACTCTTCTCCCTTAATTACTTGAAATATTCAATATTTTAATATTAAAATTTCTTTCCGGAGCACTCTCTTAGTCCACTAACCCACTATTCTATTATGGTAATTCAATTTAAATTTATTCCTCCGTGAAAACAGGACTTCTTTTGTTATTACTTTGATACACTGTCAACCATATTAGGAAACACTTAAACTTTAACCCTGCGAAAGGCATAGTTATGAACAGGTCTGCTTTTTAAGACACCGTAAGCTTAGCACGAACGTTAATGTACCCTGTTTAACGTTACCCCCATTACACCCTTAATGAACACTTTTCTTCTCCTTATCTTGCCCGCCCTGTCTCGTTTCTTCGTCTCTCTTTTTCTCCCTCTTCTTCCCTGCATCCAAGGATTCTTAAACTGGCCAAGATATCGATGCATTTCGTTGCAGTTACAGTACGCTCTCCATTAGCATTTTGTTTCCCCGGGCAATAGATACTGGAAATTCCATGTTCCCCCTTGTAACGAGATTGTCTCGTTACTGATATAACAACCAATTTCTTCCACTGTGTTTAAGACAGGTGATTTTTTACTTTCAGTTAATTAAAATAAGGAGACGTGTATTTCGAAATGGAATTGAAACTTTGTAGGACTTTGAAGGAATTCGTATCTATATGTATCTTACAATTAACTGATTTGTGCTTCAAAAAAATGTTATTAGTCCCGTAATTATAGATATGAAATTTGATATGTTTTTATATTCATATTTTCATCTATTTTTCTATTATATTCTTCATCATTTATATGTAATATGATAGGTAAAAATTTAATAATATTTCGAAATAATAATTTATAAATTCTTTATAAATTATCTCTCGAAGGCCAGTCAAACTTTTTTCTCATTTCTCAGGTTGTACGTACAATAAGCAATCACTAAATTCAAAAGACCCGTGCGCTCAGAATTAAACTGTCCAACTCGATGACGGATATAATAGAAGACTCGAGAATTTCGCTTAAGCGAAAAGTTTCGAAGTGATCAGGAAAGAATCGTCGGGAAATCTCAAGAGTATCTACAGCCGTCGGGCAACTTGTAGGATTCCGTGTCATGGATACGGACATTCGTTGAAATCTTGGCCCCAGCTCTGCGCACTGAGCCGCGAATTGCCATGATAAATTCATAGGCAATTCTTATGCGGGTTGGAAAAAGGAATTTTCTAGGTGGTCATTCTTTCTTTCTTTCTTTCTTTCTTTCTTTCTTTCTTTCTTTTTTTCTTACTTGTCCTTGTAAAATTTCTATGACGTTCAGAGAACACGAAACAAGATCAATAATTTGATGATTCCTTTCGTGGAAATAAAATAAAATCGAGGAATGAAATATCCCGGTTATTCCAATATAAAGCTAATTAAAACTTAAGTTAATCGTTGAAATTTCTCTTGTCAATACAGTTTATAATAAGTTTTAAAACGTTTCACAAAATTCTTCTTTCAAATGTCCTTCTAGTCGTGTATCTTCTTTGTATAAAAAGAAAAACCAATACGTTTCCAATCGATAATTGATGAAAAGAAACGTATCAATTTCCTTGATCTTGGAAAAATCTGAAAAATAAAATAGAAATAATTATATTTTTATATTTAGTATACAATAATATCGAATCAAATCTCGATATCACAATTACTTTCAATGTTGTGGCACCAGTCCCATCACGAAACTCGACGAGAGACAGGTCCAATCCCCGTGTAAATTAATCACTCTTAGCGAGGACGCATTTATCATGTTTTCTTGAAAAGTCTCAATCCCTTCGGACGTCTTAACTGTTACGGGTGAAACTACTTTCTGATTTCTACGATACGAGGGGCCTCTAAACAAAGAGGCGCAAGATGAAATGGAAACGGAGGACAGGTAGGAAGCATTTTGTGTGTAACGGATGAAAAACTGACGAGGACGAGCGGTTACCGAAAGCCTGGAGGTTTTCAAGTGGACGGTGCACCACCTCTCCTCTGGGAACGGTGATACAATCCGAGCTTTGCTGACAGTTTTCTCGCCTCAACCTCCACGAAAGTATCTCCTCCAGTGTCTTCCTTCTCCTCCTCCCTTCACCGTCCCTTGTTTTCTAGCGATGGCCTCAAGATGCTTCGAATCGTATCCGATGTGTGTCCAAACTTTGAAAGTATAATAGAACGTGTGGTACGTGGAGTAGATGCATCACATGGTGCAACAGAGATTTTGATGAGACTGCATGCAAGCAGTGTTCGAAAAACTGGATATTGGAAACACTTGGTTTTCGAGAAAGTATTGGATTTTAAGTTAAAAATTAATTGACGAGATTGTATTCGATATCGCGATATTAAACGATATTAATAGACTTTGTTCTTTTCTTTTTTTTTTTTTTATCTGTATTCCTTTTACTTCCAGGGCCATCGAAAGACCAGTAAGAAGGCTTTTACGCGGACAATCGAATGTAAGCGTAGAATGGATTCGAAAGAAGGAGAGAGCAAAAGGAATCACATTTCAGCAGACTCATTGGCAAATGGATTTATCTAACACCGTATTCAATATATCTAGACATCCGATATCCCAGCACGGAATCCATTTACACCACGAAACTCCACGAAACAATCTCGTCGCTTTAAATGTTTTCAACGATTTCAACCGCAAATAATTTAAAATAATCGAAAAAAAATGGATAAATATATATCGTTTTAATTAGACTTAATTCCCTTACCTCGATACATTCATGGGAACACGTTACCGATTCCGAAACTTGCAGTTATTTCACTTATTTAACACCGTTACACGATCCAATTTCTGAAGAATTAAACCGGTTAAACTTTCCCGCATCCACCCAAAACATATTAACCCACCTCAAACTTCATTTTGAGATTACCAAAACCACCATAAACTTTCAAGCACTTCATTCCTTTCAATCTTTCCAAATTGATTAAGAGCACGTTCAGCGAGATTTCCAGCAACTCGAATCCTCCCCTCTTCGTACGAGTCGAGTTGCTCGCGAACGTGCAACAAAGAGATTCCGAGAGAGCGCTAGCAGCACAGAGCTCCCCGGGTATGGTTGGCCGCCGAATCGTTTTCCGTCCTCCTCCATAACCATCCAACTGTCTGCGCTCCCCCGCTCTCCTCTTTTTTCCCGGATACACCGATTCCACGCGGCGCTACCTCTTGCCGCACGGGAATCCCCCCTGACACGCAGAATGGATGACTCGAGAATTTCATCTCCTAGCCTTTTCCTCTTCTTAGCTACCTTCTCTTTCTTTTTTTCTTTCCTTCTTCTTCGTCTTCCTCTCTTCTCTCTTTTTCTCTGTGGAACTGCTCGGAGAGAACGCGACAAACCGCTTCAAAATCGACGCGTTTCTTCCGGAGGTTTTGTTCTCTGTTAATGGGGATATCGGGTAAGCCACGCGTGATAGAATTCCTGGATCCCAACGTTTCCAACGGCATTGTCATCAAAGTTAGATGAGAAACTGATACCGAGCTGTTTCATCGTCGGTATAAGCTCCTCTTCGTTCGACCTTGATGAAGGGAGCGCCATCCACACACTGCCTCGCCCTAAACGTTTACGCTCGAACATCGTGAGCGGAGATTTATACGACTGTGTGCGAAGAATAGGATGAATATTTTTCGAGATATCGAATTATTCGGTTCGCATCTGATCGAATTGCAAATTTCCTTTATTAATATTTTTATAGAATATTGCTATATCGATTTATTTATACCCAAATTTTCCATATAGAAATAAATTTAATCGTAGAATAATGGAGCAGCAACTATCTCAAATATATTCCCGAATATTAGAGAATTCAATGAATATATTAGACAATTATTATCCTAATTAATTACGAATGAAAATCTAATTCACAATATGGATAAATACCATTTTATTAATTTCTCTTTTCTCTACAAAAATTGTCTCTATTCTCTATTCTAACTAAATAATTGGATCTCATCATTGTCTTGTGACGGATAAACAAAAAAATAATAAGAATCTACGCGTACACAAGCGCGTGCAAAATCGCGATTTTCGTCGTATCTGTATTACCTTGAATTTTTGCGGAAAGTACGTTTTTGTCCCCGAAATGCCAGCTTGCGACGATGTTTCTTGCCAGCTCTGGCAGCTAATAAATATTTATAAATCAGCGACGAAACGTATTCGTGCGAATGATAGATCCGCGCGGGCATTTATGCGGGAAAGAATGAATCTCCGGACCAATGTCACTGGAAATGAAATCCATTTATTTCCGATATCGGGCCGAAACAGGGGAGAATAAAATGACCGAGCTCGAAGGATGCGCCGATTCGTGTTTGCGCAAAGATGCGTCGAAAATCATCCTGATCATCAACGTCACGTACGATGAGGAATAAAAATTTTTCATTATTCGTATCGCCAAAATAATTGCATTAATATAAATTTTGTAAAAATATCGCGTACATAAAGCAACTTCATCTTTTGATTCAGAATTTACATTTTTTTTTAAAGACTTTAATGGGATGTGATCGAAAATATCCGAAATATTCATTCTTACGTAAAATCAATAAAAGAAACGAATCAATAAGAATTGATTTTTCCACTCAACTTTTGTTTAAAAAGAATTTCAATCTAAAAAAAATTCCACAATAATTTTCCAACCGTAAATAAATATTGCTTAACTTTCAAAATTAATCTTTAACGACGATCATTATCCCTCCTCCTCCACTTGGATCTTCGAAATCACGATCACACTACTATCATCGTCCGACACACGACCAACACGTACTACTTCTTTCCCGACAAACGGCAAATTTTTATTTTCGCAACAGCGAAAGCACAGAGCGATTATGCATAAAACGAGATGCCCGTTTAATTCAGACCGCGCAATCATAACGACCACCACGCGGGAATTTATTGCACGATCATCACGGCTTTATCGAGCTTTTACGTTCCCCGTTCGCGCGTGGTTGAAACCGATATGACAGTGTAAGATTACGGGGGGGATGACTCTCCCAGCTTGAAGCATTGCCAATTTCGAACGATACAAATGGCAGCTGCACCGATACCGCCCAAACGTTCGAACGCGCGCCCCGGATTTTGTAAATGTCCCGCGGTATTCCGTCGAATAAAGAGGATACGTCGACGGCCGCGTCGTTTCACCGCGAAAAAGTCTACGCACGTTGAATAAATATGTGTGCATGCAGCAGTTGGATGCATGGGAAGATGAAAGGAAGAAAAGAAACCGCTTACCCTGCCTCTCCCATCTCTCTCCCCCTGCCCGCCTGCCTCTTTCTTTTAAGGGAACGTGATTCTTCTTTTCGCGACGTTTACGGATAAACGAATTGCGAAAAACGCGATGTAGTCGAGAATTTTCGTATTAGAAAGATAGATTTATATATCAGTCAGTTTTTAATAAATAATAATAATAATTCTTTGTATTCGTTTCTTTTCGCGTCTCTTTTCTTAAGATCGGAATTATCGTAATTACGAAAGTAAAATATTTTCTTCTAGTACCAATTATTTCTAATTTATATATATATATATATATATATACGTATATTTCAATTATTTAATATATTTGTTACTTTCGTAAAGTTAACCGATACCCGAATGAAAATAATTAATCTCGCGTACCTTATTTTCTAAACTATGAAAACGAAAAAATTAAATATAATAATAATTGAAATTAAAAAGAAAAGCTCTATCGATGTTTATCATGGAACATTAATCTTCTTTATTACCTAACTTTGGCAATTACTAATTGAAATTTTTATAAAAAAATATATCACGATTTTTAATTAATCAAAGTTAGAAAATTGAAAAATTTCCAAGACTTTTCTTTACTCGCGTTATACGCGCAAATAAATGTAAAAAATAATCGTACGTTTCGTAAGAAGAACGTAGGAAAACGAAATTCGCTAATTTTGTCGAAGCGTAATTCGTGGCGCAATAAATCCAGTAACATCAACGATGATTAAACAATACATGGTTGCGCGTGTAAGCGGGAGCTTAGATAAGCTTTAGGTTAAGTTCGTGCGCCAGTGTTCGTGCGCTAGAGATTTGTGTAAATTTACCGTCTCCTAGTACTCGCACATTCTCCTTGATAGTTAGTGATTTGCATTACATTATGTGTCTGCACATAATCGAAACGTTATACGCATATGTATGTAAGTACCGAAATGGAATTCATTTACCGCCAGTGAAGTTACCCAGTTTATTTTCCGATTAAATTTTAACCTAAATTTATGCAAAGAGTAGATATTATATTACACCACGGTATTATATCTCGGTCACATTTTAATCAATTCAAAAGCTCGGCTCACTCTCTGAGAAAATTGTAAATAGATAAAAGTAAAAAGCGAGAGAGAAAAAGAGAGAGAGAGAGAAGCGAATAATATAGAACCTAGACACAAAAACTTAATTAATAATAAAAAAAGAAAAAGAAAGTGTATTCTCAAAAATTTTAGAATATCTAATATATTTATTCAAAAAAAATCTAATCCCACTTTTCATCTTATAATTTCTCGAAAATCTTATCAATAACGACGATCTTGTACGAATTATACTTCCACATTTTGCTAAAAGAAAAATTCCAATCGATTCAAATTTATCAGTTATAAATATAATAAACAATATATAATAAACAAAAAAAAAAAAATAGAACGATACCTGTATCACCCGCCAAATATAATATTCCACAGCTATCACCATCACCGTTCGAACTTCCTTCTCGAAAACGGATCCCCCCCACGATCGAAAAGTTCTCAAGCACGGGAGGTTAATTCGGGAAATAATTCCAAGTGTCGCGTGTGCACTCTAATGTTTAATTCAACCGTCGATCTTTACTTTATGAGAACGAACCGGGCTTAGCATCGCATCGCCGCTCGAAAAACTTTCCGCCAAGTTGAACCGTCTTTTTCCCCGACGCGGTTATCCACGAAGTATTAACACGGATCGTAAAGTCGAACGTGCTCGCCCAGCGATATAAACGCGATACGTATCCTGCAGAAGCCACGGGCTAAGAGAAACGTGTGGAGGAAGGAAGGAAGGAGGAGAAAATCGGAAAGAGAGGAAAGAAAGGGCGGAGAGAAGAGGACCAGAAACGCTCGAGAGGAACGAAGGAATCACAATGCGGGTGCATCCGTTCGAAGACTTAATAAACCGATTTAATTAAAGCTGCAGCAATTCGCGAGCAGTGGAGGCGAGCAATTAGTGGCAGGAACAGAGGAAGAGGCGAGACTGCTTTGGCGAGTCCTTCCGTAAATACCCGCAATATTGATTCCCAATTCCTTAGCCTGATGTCCATAATCCGTGACTATTACACGCGCAGACGAGGCGTAATACGTTTGCCGATCACAGGGATCCTTGGCTGGATATTAACGGGCAAATGTAACTCTCTCGGTTGGTTGCTAAGTGAAAAAGTAAATTAAAGTATCGTTATTGTACGTTATCGTTGCTCGTCGATATAGACAATTCGATTGTGAATAAATTTTCGTACGTGACTCTATTTTTCTATTTTTTTTTTTAATAATATAGGGAGGGAACAAATGGTTCAACTTGTCTTATGTAGAATGATATCTGAATATGATTTCATTAATTACATTTATATCGTAAAAATGATTTTAATATCTCCTTTAATCTAATCTAATCTCGTGTCTAATTTAAGCGAGTCTTTGATTGTCGAGATGAATTAAATCATTGTTCAAATAACGTTTACGGATGTCAAAAAAATTTATCCTCTTCTATTTTTGATTTTTAACAACTTCGTGGCATTCCATTTGAAACGATAACGTAGATATTTGATAAAAATGGAAAATTGGTAATCGCGTGATAGTTCGGTGGAAAAAATATTGGAAGGAATGTAAAATATTCATACGGGTAATGCAATAACAATTTTATGGTAGATATTTAATAAAAACTAATACTTTTCAATTATAAGATCAATCTATTTGTCATGAATTCACGCAACGTTCAAAATTAATCTCGAATTTATGTCCATCAAACAATTTCCGAATCCAATATAATACTTTTGTATATTTTTTTTATTTTTGTCTTTTTTTTAAGCTGTAAAAAATAGTTACACGTTTTAAAGAATAAAAATAAAGAATAAAAATTTCCAGTTGAAAATTATGGATCCAAGTATACATTTGAAATATTTGAAAACCAGACATTATTTTTAATAGCGCAAAGTGTATCTTGTTTTGGAAATTATATTACATTCCATTCAATACTTTCACAATGTGCTCAATCTCGAAAAATTCTCAAACACGATAATTTCACGATCGTATTATAAATCTTGCAAGCATCAAGTCCGAACGTACCGTTGAAATAAATTCATACCGAACCTACGACCTTCCAAATTGAATTTTAAAACTTGCAGACTCGACACGCTCGCGTCATAAATTCGGACGAGCGTAAAATCTATACGCTTTGACTTTTCAACGTGACCACTGGGGGATGGACAATCTACGCGGTTTTGTACAATATGATTAGATGCTAACAGGTGCTTTCAAATCGATTCGAGCAAAAAGTGATAATGGCAACCGCGACTGAACAAACGGCCCTGTAAATGCATGCCATATTGATTCTTAATCCTTTGATTCGATAAACGTAATCCCGCGTATTACGCGAACGGCCAGAATACCACTACGAATCTACACTTTCCTAATCATATTGCGCGTATATTGCGAATAATAACCGTGCGAGGTGGGGATGAAAATTCATTTCATGTCGCAAGCCTATCGATAATTCTTTCGCATTCGAATATTTTCCAAACAAAATTTCAAAGATGATTTCACGCGCTTCGTCTCGTAATATTATCGGTTTTAAAATCCGTGTTACGAATTTATCGATTGCGAGTCACGATTTTCACGCCGCGTAATAGTTTCGATCCTCCCCCGTTATTCGTTTCGAAATATTTATCGTGAATTTTTATCGACGAGTTTTCATCGACCAATATATGGGGACAATAATGCGATTAATTATTTTTATCGAAAAAATAATTCCAAAGAATTTCTAGAATGATGAAATTATTTATTAAAGCAAAAAAAAAATAAATTCGCGGGCACTTTGAGGATCGGCCGTTATCAATTTCGAACATTTCGCGTACATTTGCGAATTTTGATAAAATTGTGTCCCTCTGAATTGTGTTTCCAGGTGTGGTCATGTAAAGCGAAGAACTTTTGTTTTTTTTTTTAATCGAATTGCAGTTTTAATGTCGTAGAAAACATATGAGAATGTTCTATTTATTTCTGGCCAATATTTGTCACGTTCTATAAATAAAGACAAAAACATCTGGGAAACAGCTGTATATTTCTGCTTTTTTTTTTAATTTTACGAGGTAAATTTGTACACGCTCTTTCTTTTCTACGAATATTGAATTTTAACGACTTGTTTGCACAAGATATCCCCGTTTTGTAATCTAAAATATATTTCCTGCTTACGAAAATTCAAATAAACATACAAATAACAAATTTTATCATTTGACGAGAAGCTCAATGGAAACATTTTAATATTAATCGCAAAAGGTTAGGGAAATATTGCTGCATATTCTCGCTTTTTTGAACGAAATGGAAATATTTTCATTCGTTATTTGTAAAAAAAACTGCTCCTTACATACGTAAAAAATATTTTTCCCATTACTCAAAATAAAAGAAACATTTTTTTTTAACGAGAAATTTATTATGCATTGGGAATTACCTTCTATTTTTATTTTTTTACAACTTTTTCTAATTTCCATATGTTAATTTAACTAGTTTAATTGAACTTTGAAGATACCGAGATGATAGAGAAGAGCGGGTCAAAGCAATTTATAATGGCGTAACTTTCCACGATGGATGATTCCTTAATGACAACATTTTGCCAGACGTTCCAATTTGAAAAACCGATCTTGAATGTTTTTAAATTTATCACGACGTAGACTAATTAGATGTAAAGGAAAAAAAAAAATCTCCAAATATTTATTCGATTTTAAAGATCGAAAAATTTAAAGAAGCCTCGGATAAGATTAAAATTTAAATTCAAAACAAATTTGAATTATAATTTACGACAATACCTTTTAATCATAAACCTTTTCGTTAGTAGCCAAATAACGTAGATTAACGTAAGCTTTCGCAGATTAAAATGATTAAATAAATAGACGAAACTATAGGGAATTTAGATTAGCGATCAATATTTGAACAGATACTGGAAATTTGAGCGAATGAATGTTTGATGGAATATCTATTCTTAACTCGATTCGATCGAAAATTGATGAATAATGTCAAAGGACTCATTGTTTAAGTGTATCAATTCGACTTTGTTCGTCAAAATATTAAATTAAATCGATCACGCGAATTGAGAATCAATTGCATACGATGACACACCGAAATATTCTCCAACGAAATATTTAATTTATCCCTATCCTTTTCCAATCGCGTCAAACAAGAAAAAAAAAAGTGTCGATAAAATTTCAAAATAATAAACTTCTCGTTTCAAAAAAAGAAAAAGAGACACGAATATCCAATACGATACTTTTTTCTCTAAATAGTGTACAAAAAGAAAGAGCATTCCCTTTGGTTCATATCTGGCACGCAACGTAATCGGTCGGTGTCATCGCCGGCTACACACAGATATACATACACACACACACGTATGCAGATTTCGCGAGGGAAACCAACTCCCGTGCCAGAGATTAGCGTGCAAAGTGCTCGAAACTCGTATAACATTACTGCTGGATGAGACGTGGGGGGCTCGATGTCCTCCCCAACCCACGTCCGACTGTGCGCGCCAACGGTGTCGGCGTCGAAGGTTGTCGGGTGTCGAAAGAGAACCGAGACTAAACAAACTTTCCGTTGTCTGCTACAAGAATGATAATGCGGATGCCGTTCGGCACGTTTTGGATTAGGTTTCGAGAACGATGCCGCGCTGCGAGGGACAAGGAAGAAGCGAGGAGGCGCGAGAGGAGGCGAGGTTTCTCGAGTCGATGAGACCGAAGCTTCGAAAGCTGTGTGTGAGTGATATAGTATATATATATATAGAGTAAGAAGATTGGAGGAAAAGAGAGCGAAAATGAGAGACAAAGGGATGGTTGGGACGTACGCGAGACGAGAGGAGGAAGGATTGAGAGGAGACGACGAGTTGATATTAGGTATTTAATAGACAGCTCTAGGGAGTTGCTCGTCCGTGCGAGAACTGAACCGTAATGTTAGCACGCGGCGGGAGGGATTTCTCATAAGCTGACCTCGCCTTCGCGGAGAATATAGTGGGAGGGTGTGGAAGGGATGAAGTGTGCGAAGGAGGGACTTGTTCTCAGACGAAGTGAAGCCGATCTCGGACGGTTAAGTTGTCGGATGATGGCCATGCCTCGATATAGGCGAGTTAAATCCTGGTGGTAACGTTACCTTGGCCTTTTGTGGCCGACCCGGTGGAAAAAGAAAGGGGAGGGGATAACTCGAATCTAAGTTTTCTCACGGCTAAACCCCATGGATTACGCGACGCTTTAACTTGGATGGGATACCCTTCCTCGTTTCTCAGGTGTCGTTCCCCGAGTGTCGCCATATTGGACACTTTCACGATGTCTCCGCCGCGTATTGTGCCTGGGCCTCGTCGCTCTTATTAGAAAGAAATTTGATATATCGTCCCGGTGTTATATTGCAATCTTGGTGGTTGGTGATCTTGGTTGGACGGAAATGAAAAAACAAGAAGGGTTGCAATGTAAAATAATGGGTTGGAACAATTTTACATCAATTTCTTTTCAAAGATAAATCGTTAGATTCATTAGATCTTTATTTAAACTCCATTTCTTCGATCAAAAAATTTTGATTTTGCACGAACAACCGCGAAAGTTTTTTTATGAGAAAAGAAATCAAGAGTGAATAATGTCTTGATTTTATTTAGAAATTATAGGCGCTTTGTTGGATTTTTGTAAAGGAAATTTTCGAGCGAAGGAAAAATGATCGAGACTTAACAACTCGGAATATCGTATTTGAATAAAGTTTTGCGCTTGTCCAAAATATTAGCTTGGCGGAGGATGGATATATTACAATGGTAATGAGAGATTTAACACTTGAGGATTCTTCTGTCTTAACTACGGGTTGTGTAAAGTTCCAAAAGCTTTCGTAAGAAGGGGAGAATAGGGAAAGTGGCGAGATTGTTTAGGTTGAAATACGTTTGTTTAAGCGGTCGAGAAGATGAAAGTAAACGTGTGCTATCAAATATACGGTAGAAATCCTTAGGAAAACGTAATTACAGATTGATACAAATCTGTTCATTAAGAAGAAACCTGGAAGCGTTAATTATTTACTTTAATATGATAAAATTTTAACAATTTAACATTGTATCTTTCTACGTTCAAATATGACCGAATAAGATTTAAAAATCGTTTGAAATTTTGAAATTTTTCTTCGAGATAATAATCAGAATAGAAATTTCCTCATTACGATGTTGTACATATATATATATATAATCACAATTAAAAAAATATATTCCGTATCAAACGTACGACAATTAAATATTAAAAATTCGTCGAGTATTCTCGAATTATTACGGCGTTTCATTCGGGGTCAACAATAAAGGCGATATTAAAGATTCACGGGGATGCAGAGAAGAAATATCGACCCCACGGGTACAGAGTTTTCATAAATTTCGACGCGATACACTTCTTAAAAATTTGTAGATGAATAAGAGAAATCGAGATGAGTATCTTTCTCTTAAGATAGAAACGTCCTGCTACTTTTACCGCTCCCCTTTAATGAAAATTTATATTCTCCTTAGGCTGCTAGGTGTTATCCTCCTTCTCCATCTTTTCTCATTCTCTCTCTCTCTCTCTTTCCTCCTTTCTCTTTCTCTCGACACTCGAGATTTTTCTCCGAGATCTCAATTCTCCATGGTTCGTTTCGAGATTCTTCCACTCTTTTTCCACCCCCTCGCCCCAACGAGTCTATCTTCCCTGCGTCTACTACGTTTCCATTCCCGCCACCGTGCACTAACAATATGCCAAATGCATATTCAATTTTGAAAATCTACTGTGTTCCCGCCGAAAGAAAACTTTTATAAGCGAATCGGATCCCTCCCCTCCCCACATAAATTTCAAAGCGAAGAGTAGAGTTACGCTGCTTGGATTCGAGTTTCCATCTCTCGGAGGATCTCGTCTCGACTCTGCCCAGTTTCTTGACCTTTGTATTACTACGGTTTCTTAAAAACGCGATTGTGAAGATGATAAAAGTACAAAGTACACCGTTCCATCGTATTCGTGTTTCTACCATTTGCATTCCAGAAACGTGCTTACATGTATCCGTTCGATGATCGAATCGCGTTTCGAGGGCAACGTTACAGCGAAATTTCTTACATACTTTAAAATATTCCGTAAAGCTAAAATTGCAACCGATCTAAACAATCGATTCTTTCTCGATTTCATTACTCGAGTGTGATATTTCGAATATCCTATCTGATCTTTTCCTAAAAAAAATACCCAATTATTTTAAATACTCAATTACTTTACCCATCATTATCTCGTTTCGCTGTCATAAACGAAGGAAAAATACCTATACACTCGAGACAGCGAACAGAATGTCACGAGCAGAGGAAACGCGTTGGTCCCGGTTGGTTTGACGGGGCCTGTATCCTCCATTCCCAGCCACGTTCCACGTTACCTACAAAAATGTCCAAAGATATCCGCTTCGCTGTTCCTCTCGACAAATCCTATTAAATCCGCCCACCACGGTCCACGGGGACGATGGCAACGGAGCGCGACGCTAAGCGCGGGTAAGTTCGACGAAATAGCGCCGACTCGAATTCAACTAGGCGCCGCGCCGCGGCTCCGTTAATGGAACGATTGTCTCGAAAAATATTCATTCGAATTGACGACGGGCTTGCCCACGGCGAAATGGAATATAATTAGAACGAAGGGAGAGAGAGAGAGAGAGGAGGGAGAAGCGATTGCATTTAGTTGAAAGAAGAAACAAGAAAGGGTATTGTGCGTGTGCACGCAGGTAAGTATTGAATGCAGAATTTCGACAGAGAGTGTGATTAAAAGCGAATGGAGTGTTATTTGATCGAGAAGAGTGAAATTTCATTTTTTTTTTTTTTAGGATTCGAATCTTTCGCGAAAAATTTTTCTTCTGAAACTTTTACGGATGTTGGAAATTGTGAATTCTCGTTGTTCGAATTATTCGCTTTTTCAAAATGGATTCGCGGAGGTAATTGGTTGGTATTTTGGACGAGTGTGGTTAATTGAAAACAATTATAATATGCATATTATCCGAGCATGAAAAATATAAATTATAATATAAATGCAATGTAATATTTATTTGACTTGATGTTTTATTTATTCGCAATTTTTATTACGTGAGATACAACCGAATCGCGCAGTATAAATTATTCTTGCCGATATAATTGTCCGTGATGTTTATTAAAATTAAAACAAATATTAGTCGTGTTCGTTTACGATGACGATTAATTGCAAGCGCACGTCGCGTGCATAGTTGGCCACGTTTTTCGTTTTTATTAACTAATCATTATCAAAAAAAGAACCATTGTAAAAAATATGCAAAACAGAATTCCAGAAAATAGATAAAGTGCTCCGTTCACGCGATGAAATTTCCATCTCATTACATTTTCACACTTCTTCGAACAAATAACCCTCGCTTTCGCATAGTCAAAAACCTTTTTTTAAAATTCCTAATAATCCTGTTTAACATAGCGACAAAATGCATCATTGATGACAACAAAAGGCCGATAAAGGAATAATTAGAAAAAATTTCGTTTCGCGATCGTTAAAGCGTATTTACTTATTTATTCTTAACGTCAAAATTATCTTTGATATATTATTAACGTCGATATCGATATTATCATCGATATTAAACACATAACATCGGTCTTCGTGATTATCTTATAATCCGATCAATTCGTGATTATTTCGGCCTAAATAAACCATACACGAATACGAGCATCAAGCTAGATTATCGACTCGAAAGACAATGAATTGAAAACATCGTCGTCCCGATCATTATTAAAAAAAGTTGTCCAATTAAAAGTTGGATATTAAGAAGACTACGAGACTGTCTAATCAAAGAAAAAGATTCCTTCTTTCTTGTTCAATTAACATGAGCCGAAAGAACGAAAATAAAGATATCGATTCATCAAAAAGATACCAAGATAAGACTTTTTAAAACACGATAATTTCATTTTCACACCTTTCCTTCCTATCTACATTTCCAAATTGAATAAAAGTATTAAATAAATATATGAAAATAATTCCTTCCGTCTCTTCCTACACAGAATGTACAGAATGTACAGAATATTAAAAAATTAATATCAATAACCACGATAAATGACACGACCCAGAAACAATATCGACAACGAATAAAATTCTGTTTCACCGGAGACCGACTTAAACAAACTACAAAAATTAAGAATCATAAAATAACAGATTCTATCGAAATTTTCTCTCGTTCTCGTTCAATTCATCTTTAGAAAACCAATAGGGGAACGTATTTGATATTTAAACAAAAACAAAAACAACCGCGGCCCAACGAGGTGGATGATCGTGGAGAATAATTCGGAATCGGTCTAACCAGGTCTCCCTCCCCCTTGGATATAAATTACCCCTGCCCGATTGAACAGTCGCCTCTTTACTTACGAAGGGATGTTACGAAATCATCCACCGCCGAACTCCTCGAGTTTTCTCCGTTGATCCGCAATGATGTCGGGATGCCGGTGCATCGAAGTTGCGATCATTCATAAAACATGAGTCTCCCTCCAGCCGGATAGTCCATAAATTTTCAAGCAGGTACGCCTTCATTTTCCTCGCCGAGAAACATTCGACCCCCTCCCTCCCTCCCTCCCCTTGTTGATCGATAAAAAATAATTACGACCATCCAGAGCACACTTGATTTCCGTCCGAGGGTAAATAAGAGAGCAGTCTGCTCGGCTCGACATTAAGGATCATTCATCTTTTCTCCGTCAAAGGAGAGAGAGTGCATGGTAAACGAATCTCTTTTCTCTTCATTATATGGCCCTCTCTTACTTTACGAGCTTACTGCCCAATCGTACCGACAATTAAACGTAGCCCGGCTTTGATCTTTCGTAATATCGCGAAGCTCGAGAGAACGATTCCGATGTCAACAGCGGCGCGAGGAGAAATAAAAATCCGCTGATAGTTTCGAAACGAGTTTTGAGTGGAATGATCGACGCGGAATTTTGCTTGTTTAAAATTGATCGTTTCGTCGAATCCCTTTAGTTAAGCCCGCGAGATGTTATTGTGGGGGTAATAATTAATTTTGTTAGGTAATAAAATTTCGATTATTCTTCCAACAGGGGATTCGTTACTAATATATTTATTGCGATAGGGAATTCGTAACGTTGCTGTATATATATCGTATCTCATTATCATCGATATATCGGATATATTTGATTACTATTATTGAATAATCTGTTGTGATTTAAATACATTTTGGAAAAGAGGGAAATGAAACAAGAAAAAGCGAATAAAATTAGAGAGAGAGAAATTCTAATTTCTATAAAATTTCGATTATCTAGTTAAATATTAATATTTGTGAGGGAGGAAAGGAGGAAAATATCAAGTTGTTAATACACGAAATGATCGTTGAATAGGAGTACGATGAAATTTTAAATTTAACCACAGAATCTCAAAGCACCGTCATTCTTTCATAATTTCCTTTATACAGTAAGATTACCGTGCTATACGTGGACATGTGAGAAATACGGGATTTAAATTTCACCATGCGGGTACAGTTCACTTGCAGAAGAACATACACGTTACAAAGTCGCTTTAAAAAAGTATGACAAATTCCTTTCAACGGTGTGAGACATGTGAGAAATTCTGAAAATGTTTCAGGAATTTTATAAACGCGATAAGCAAATATTAAAATCAAATCCACTTTCTATTACTATTAATTGAGAATAATTAATCTAATTAATTACAAATACAACTTTACAACTTTTCAATTGAAGTTAAAATATTTATCAAAGTAGCACTTCTTAATATGCTTAAGCTATCATCTCTCCGAAGAAATTTCAAACCATCTAAAATTATAAGAAGATCGATAATCCAACCGTCTCTATATCAAACAAATTTCACAAAATCCTTCTCTCATCGCCAAATCTTACTAACAATAACCCAACAATCGATCTTTTCGTAACACCATCCCTACACGTCTATAATTATCTCTCAAGATAATAAAATATGAACCTTTCATCAAGCTCGAGATTAAGATTAATCCTCGAGATACACCGATAACAAGTTCCTCCGAGTTACAACACTCGTTTATCAAAATCTGCGATACTCAAATCAGATCGCACGTTTAATCATATTAACGAAATCTCTATCGATCGAGAGGAAGAGTCTGACAACGATATTCTCTTTCTCGAGGATCTATGTTTTTTCTCCCTAAGAGAAGATAAGAATGCATCGAATGGAAAAAGAGCGACAATAAGGATCAACGAGCAAAATAAGGTGGAAGAAGAGAGTCGCTGAGACCCGAGAAGAGGGTGGCGAGTACAAGAGTCGTGCAAATACACGAAAGGGAAACGGATTTCTGCGGTACGAGTGCTTGGGGCAAGGAGATCCTTGATGTACGAGACGTTTGTTTCGCGAGTCAAGCAACGACAGTTGAATCAGAGGGAAAGGAAAACCGAAAGATCGAGCCGGCACTTTGCGTTTTTCGCGCGCGATAAATCCGGCTTCCTTCCGGCAAAGAATAAGGAATCGAGCTTTGATGCTCTATCGAGAGCGAAGAGGGAAAAATACGTTTAATTTTATCCTGCTTGATATTTTTCTAAGCTAAGCTCGGGGATTAAAAAGTTTAAGCATCTCGATGCTCGCGCGAGATCCGTTGGCGATTACGGGAGAAAAATTAAGAGAAATAACGAGTTCTCGCCGAGATGTTCTTCTACGTTCCAACGTTTTAACTCCAAATTTCAAACTTTCGCTCCACTTTCTCCTCGATATTATTATTCTTTTATCTCGTATCCAAAGTTATACGGCTCGAGCCCTATTTTTAAATAAAAATCGATATTCACGGAAGATGCATCCTCTGAGACGTGGCGAGCGCGCGAACAGAAATTTTCTCACGGATGAACGCGAGTCGTCCACGTTGCAAATATACCGTCGTCGAGGACCTGAGAGAAAGAATTATTAAGCGACGTATGAAAATATTCAACAGCAGCTGCTTACGGTGAAATGGAAATCGCGCGGATTTCTCAAAGTGAAAAGCGGGCGCTGCTTGGCCTAGGCCAGTAATATACAAACCCGGGTCTGCGGCGAATAATGGGGCAAAAGCGCGGTTTTCAACGAGGCATCGAGGGCTAGGTACCTGGAATGGGTGCAAGATAAATAATCCAGGGTTGAAATAAAGCCGTGGTCGCGATCTGACCGAAAAAAGGGCCAAAGGGAGGATGCTGAGGATGTAATAAGGTGCATCGTGCGAGCAGAATAAAAAGATCATCAATTATCGCGCCAAAGGGGAGGCGTTCGCCTGTTTCAGCCCACGAAACTCGTGAGCCATCCCGCGCGGAATATTATTCAGAGCATTAGGCGTGCTCTCGACCGCGAACAATTTCCATAAAACCGCTATCTGCCATCTAAGACACCGTGGCCCCGTCTCTTCGCCTTTCTATTACCATCTTTCCACCCTTTGTCCACGCAACTTTCTCTCTACGAGAGATCCGAAAGCTTCTACTTTTCTCACCCTCATATTTCACCACTCGCGTTTCCCTCTTTGCCCGCGTCCCTCTTTACTCGTCGTCACCCGCGAGGTAAAGGATTGGCCGCGTGCGTGATCATCTACGAACACATCGTTTATGCTTTCGCCTTCAAGGAATTCGTAACGCCATCTGCGCTTCGTTTCTGCTACGTTTGCTTCTCAACGACTTACGTGTGGACGTGTTTGCTTGCTGGCGATGCACTCCAAAGATCACGCGCATACGTGTGGCTTTTTATGGATGAACCACAGACTCTCGAGGCTCGTGGTTAAACGCGTTTTATCATTTCTGGGATGTTTTTCTCTCAATTATATGCGTCCTATATTTTGCATCTTGGATATTTAATTGTCTCGATTTAACGGAAATGTTAAATTAATTTGCGATCGAAGGAAGGAAAGAGAGAAGAAGAAGAAGAAGAAGTATGGATAACGAATGTGTTTATGCAAATTGGAATTTTTATAGACACAATTATGGAAATAAAGTTTGAGCGAAGACCTATTTTTCATCCTTTATCGTAATATGATTAATTACTCTATTAATAAGAATATAGGGGAGGAATCGATGCTGAATAAATAATTTTAAATATCGTTATATTTCAAATTTAAGCTAAACGCGGTTTAAAAATTACTTAGTGAAATATAGAAGAGAAACAGATATACAAAGAATAAATGGCAAACTTTTATTATGTTCTCTTTGAAAGAAAAGAGATTTTAAGAATCCTTCTCCTTTGCTTACTCTTTTGCGAACACTTAAAAAGCATCTTCATTTATTCCTAAATTATTTCATTTAATGAATTATTTGAAGTGATTTTATCCTCTCGAAATGTTGACAATTTCTCTTTGCTCGTATAAAAGGAAAGTAGAACGTCCAATTATAATAGAATCAAGATATTATAAATTACGACAATATAATCCTATTCAATTGCATCATTGTTCTCTCTAAATTACTACATTTCCATTATCACTTCCTTTTCGAAGAAATCGATCGAAAAATTTGCAAGTAAATTAAATCAAAGAATAACAAATTATGTACGCGCTGCTTCAACCAAACTAACTAGATTTATTGATCTAGAAAAATTAAAAATTTGATTCAACTACAAAAAATTGATATCCTAAATCGACATTTCAAAATTTAATTCTCGTCATTCACAGCTTCAAACCTGATTCAAACTATTATCATAATCTAAACGAGAAATTAAAATTATTCGATTCTATATATACGCGATCCCTGTCCCAATTTTAATCGATCCAAAAATCCAAACATTTACAAATCCCAACTAACATAGGGATCATCACTGTGATTACATTTGACAACTACAAATACTCTCTACTACTAGAAAATTAGAATTAATCTAATACAATTGTCAGCTTTGTCAGCTTTGCAGCTGTTTTCACGAAAATCTGTCGATAATCGGCTATGTGACCCGTTTGCGCGCGGCCACGCGTCTACTGTTCGATGACAATGTGTCCCCATGTTCCGTGTGCAACGGTTTGCAACGCTGACAGCCTGTTATCCATAAGCATGTTGGCCTAACAGGCGAAGTAATTTCGTTTCGCACGGTTCGTATCGGTCCCCTCGCGACTAGACCGCTAATGCCGTCACTGGGCTGTTATATTTTTAAGCAGCTCGGATCTAAACCTGTTAAGCCGAGACCTCCCGCAATCGCTGCCCGATATTCAGTTGCCCGTGTCGAAAGAGGATAAAGGTAACGCGATGCGATCATTCCATGATTTAAACGCGGATAATTGCGATTGGGGAAATTGTAGCACCAACGCGACGAGTCTCTCTCTCTTTTCCTAATTTTTTTCTCTTTACAATTTTTTAAAAAAACTTTTACGATGGAAATTCCACGAATATCCAATTTAATTTTGAATTACGTTTTTGAAACTTCGTTTGATTTCGATCCGGATAAATTAGCATCGAGACGAGGAGAGAAGATAAACGAAATAATTCTTCCCTTTCGTCTTTTCTATTATCACTCTCGATATATATTCCTCCTCTTTTATATTTCTTTTCTTTTCTTAAAAAATAAGATTAAATCAAATCGAAAAACTTTTTGATCAACGCGAGATCCGAATAAATTTTCGAATAATTAATTAAGATCCAATCATTGTATTCAAATTTCGTTTTCTTCAAACTTCGATTCGCTCCGTATTCGCATCGATTCACGCGTGGATCATCATCTTACAGAATTTATCACGAATCCTTACAACCGTAGAATGCTTCGCGAATTTCGTTTCAGGCCGGCCCTGTTTAAACGATCCTCGAAAATTCAATGGCCCTCCCTCCCTCCCTCCCTCCCTCCTCTCTCCCCTCGTTCCTCCGTTCAATATTCGCTTTCGAAGAACATTACATCACCATCTTGGTGATGGAACAAAGAAGAAGAAAGGAAATGCAAATTTCGGGATCGAACACCTAAAACCGACTCGCGTTTGCCAATATGTTGGTACGGCGGAAGGCAGAAGAAGGTGGGGTCGGACAATTTATCCCTGGGGGTGTCCCGAACAAGAGTTGCGATTTCGAAGGAACGAGATCGAAGGCCTGCTCTCCTTCTCCGCGCTACCTGGCCCCGATGTTTCCGCAAACGAGGCGAAAAAGGATACGCCACGACCCATTGGCTGATATACTATGCAATGTTATTCCGGCCAAGGGTCGGGCGAAACATTCAAATATGTATTTTAACGTGTCGACCGAATAATCCGTTTACTTTACGAATTCCGCGCGGGGTAAGGTCCCCCCTTCCCTCTCCTCCCTAACGCGTGCGCTCATCCACGATCGCTAAAATTGAATTGTAAATCCGGGAGCACGGTAGTAGAATTCTGGGTGTGAATTGCTCGTCGACACTTATCACTGTATTTCGTTTTGTTAAGAATTTTGGGTAATAGAGAAGAAGAGTTGTGAATTTACCCCAGTTTGTTTTGTTGTATATACACGAATGAATTTTTTTCCGAAAAAAATTCCTCTTTTCTCTTTTTCTCTTGAAAGATATACAATTGTGATTTTATTTTTGTATCTAGTGGGTTTATAGATATAATCTATTTTGAAATCGATGCGTTCAAATAATACCATCCCTGTGTGGACGAATTAAAAAATATTAACGAAGAAGTATGACAATATCCAATTTGCAAATTGGAAAGAAGAAATATTATTTGAGGAATTGAAACTAAAACTAAATAACTTGGAAACACCACGATATTACACTGATACAAAAATTAGAATATACCTCTCTTTAATACAATTTATCATTTCTTTAAAATTTGTGCAACAATCAATTGTTTAACATCTTGACACTCAAAAACCTACTTCTATCTACTCACTTTCTAAATTTTTCAACTATTTCCAACGATAAATCTAAAGTTAATCTGAAAAGCACTAACTTTAATCAAAATAAAAAAAAAAAAAAAAAAAAAGAAGAAAAAAAAAAAAAAAATATTTGCGGAACAAATCAAACTCAGATTGGACAGCGGAAAAACACAATCGGTGCACAAATATAACGAAAATTTTTCATCGATTCAAAGGTTAATTGAATTTCATAGTTCGAGGAAGAAAAACGAACACTGTATGAAATAATCGCATTAAAGATATTTGTTCGAAAAATAATTTAAAAAAAAAAAAAAAAAAAAAAATATCTGTCGTCGGATCGTCTCGATGTTTCCCCCCCTCCACTTTAATTACATCGTCTAAATATCAATTCAGCCCGGGGCGCATCACGCGGCGGAATAACCATAGAAACAGATAGCAAAGACCGTCAGTGTAAAATTAAATTAGCGAGCCTTCGGCAAAATGTGGGTTCGAGGTAAGAATAACAATTCGTAAAAGGCTTTTCGTCGGTGCACTTTATATATCGGCCTGTGTGAACCACGTGTACCTGTGTGTATACCTATATATGGATCCTGGTTTCGGAACTCTCTCTCTCTTTCTCTCTCTCGTGTATCAGCTTTGCGATAATACGATCAAAGGATAACCTCGCGAAACATGTTGGTTCAAGAGACATCTATTTTGAAAAGAGCGCGGTATTAAAATCAAGATTACCTCTCTTCTTTATATTCTCTTCTATTCTATTTCCATCCTTTTCTTTAGCTTGGTTTGGTTAGCCATTTTCCTTTGAGAATAATCGTTTCGAAGGATAAATTAATTCAGAGACGCGGTATTATTAAGATCGGCCGAGAAATTCACGAAGAATCGAAAACAATCGTTACTCTCTGCGTTAAATATTATATTTACAAGTAATGGAGGAGTTCGTTGAAAAATGGGATACGATATTGTTGCGAGAATAACTTCTCCGATGAAGTAGTTGAAAAATACTAGTTGCGATATTCCTCGAAATGTTTTATTATTTTTTAAAATTCGGATAGAAGTTGGATTAGAAACGCGCGAAGAATTATGAAAAATCCACGGAATATCTTACTATCACTAATCCCAAATACAAAGAGAAAATTAATACGACTACTTTCATTAATCTCGCGATTTTCCAATACGACCTAGTTTCGTTCATTAGCTGTTCAACTAAGAATAGAAATTTCAAATTATTATAAATAACATCGATTTACTAACCTTCTAACCTTCTAAGCAACAATATTAAACGATATAAAAATAATGTTACAACATTATTATTCGTTGATTCTTCGAAAAAAAAAATTCGAAAATTTTCTATTTTATTAATTATTTAATTTTTGATTTCTTATTTTCTCTCGCCGCGATCATTTATCCTTACTTAACCAATTCTATCAATTATACCGCCTAAAATCGATTCAACGTGGCTAATACACATGGAACGCGTATACGTTTCAACATCTCATCGGTGGATTCACGTGGCGAAAACAAACAAGCCGATAGTTGAACGTCAATAGCCATGATCCGCTTCATTTCCTTGAGGAAATAATCGGCGAGAACAAGCGGTGGGTTTAATTGAGATTCAAAGATGGCCACGTATTTACTATCGCGCGCTTTAACGTTCCAAGGATCGTTTGTTTACGAGGCTTCTATGAGTGAAGGCCAACAGGCTTTGTTATCACAGCTACTTTCGTTCCATAACCGTCTAAAGGGATTCGCGGCGATGATGTACGAGCTGGCTTATGGAGGAAAGCCCTTTTTTCCCCTTGTTACTTGAAAGTACTCCGCCAACTTCCATAATAATTCTTTCCCAAATATCGTTATTGTAACAGGCCGGCCTGTTCCTCCGGATGTCGATCTTCGCAACTTCACGAGCGTCAAAAATGAGATGAAATATGCAACGAAAGAAAACGAAGCGAATAGAAATGCACGTTGCGTGTAATAATTCGAACGATAAAAGTTTGTTTGGCCATTTTCTATTCTTAGCACAGAAATAATCAACTGTTTCAGTGAAAAGCTTACGTTTTTTTTTTTTTAATTCTTTGTTACTAAATAACAATTAATTTTATCTCATGTCTTCAAGATGATTCTAACGAAATTGACGAAACGAATAAATTCAATATTTCGTTAAAGTTCCAATAAATAAGAAACTGTGAAATGTTTTTCGTATAATTTTTAAAAAATTAATTTAGAAAGAACATTCTTTTTAAACATAAATTGATGAATACCTAAATATACATTATTGTAAAGAAATTACGAATTATCAGAATACTAAATAGAGATAAAATTCGTATATATTGAAATTTTGAAATCCTAAAACTAATAATAATTGATTAGTGACAATTGTAGCAATTCTAAATTATTATGAAGTTAAACGAATGAACAGTTGAAAAGTTCTGTCACTTATGTATTCATTCGATAAAAAGTATTGAAATGAAGTGATTCAGAATCAATTATTTATCGAGCTCAATTCGTTTCATAGTGACATCTGACAAATACTGTCTAAATCTATTGAACATGGTTCCATAGGTAAAGAAGAAATAAATTAGCCCAAACAATTTCTATGAGCACCATCATATGGTAAATTCTCTTCTTTTATATTTCGCCTAATCCTAAATAACCAGCAAATAAATTGAAGATACAGAAGAACATATTTAAGTACTAACTAGATAAAAAAGTCGAACAATAATGCAATGTACTTTAATGGCTCTAATTCCTAAGATCATGTTACCATTTCATGACACTCGCATCCTTACCAACAAAACGGAATCTCCAACTAGCGACATCAAGTAGAAGATGCTGATACTAATGCCAAATTTCTAAGTCGGTAAGATAGTTCAATATTATATTCATAACATGATTAATTTATCACATTAACTATTATCTAATCTAACTATTTATGTAATCTCGTATCTTATATCCTACAGATAACAAAAAACAAAAATTTCTTTACTGGAACCAACAAAAAAATTCATCTTATTATAAAAAAAAAATTATGTACATATATATCACAGATTCTCAATTGTTAAGATTTCAAAAATCAGAAAAATTCAATTCGCAAAAAACTAAGCAAACAACATACGAAATAAATAAAAAACAAACCTAACAGATATATAAATTACGTTTCAAAATAAAATACAATTCCATTACGAGATATCCTGATCTAAATATTATCAATATTATGAACTAACACATATACGAATAAACATATAAATATACAACACTCATGAATTTTTCTTATAACATTGATAGTTATATATATTATAATATATATAATATAACTATAAAACATTGATAGTTTTGCAAAACAAATAACAAAAATCCTAAAGGAAAGCCTAAGTAATAAAGATAAACCTAAAGGCAAAAATTATATTCTACCATAATCTAATTATATCTACGTAATTCTATACAAGAATCACATACCATATAATATATCAATATTTTATACATTCATTGTCACGAAAGTATAAAATATTAATAACTACAAGCTTGAATAAAAAAAAGCAACACTACTATTATCACTTTTATTCGAAGCAACATTACCAACATTATATTACATTATAATAATAATATATACATATTATTATATAACATGAATATATTATATTATAACGATAGTATACATGCAATCGCAAATATATTCTACTCGAAGCAACACTTCCATACGTTATCTCATATTTTAAAAAATACATCCATCCATAAATTTGATTAAATTTATCCTAAAAGCAATTTGGCTAATACGATTTTTAAGAAATACCAACTCGAAATAATCTCATTCTAATGTTCTAAATGTCTAAGTCCAAAAATAATGTCTTTCTACAAAAAATGATCTAAACTCGTTTGGGGAGTCTATCTATGGAAAAATCTCAATCAAACAACGAGAGGTAAATGAAATACGAGTATGCTTCCATTAGTTATCCACTGAAACGAATTAGAAACGAGTGAAATTAGATAAAGGACAAGGTAAAAATTATATACTTACTTTTGAACCGATGATAAAACCACGTTTTCTGCATACATAGTCCGGTGTTGAGACTTAACCTATACCTGAAATCAACTCATTTAGAAAATTAGTACAGAGAAATAAAAAAAAAAAGAAAAAAGGAATAATTAAAATAATACAGAATAAAAAGATAAGTTTTATAACGAACATTCACGATCATCGATACCAAAAAACTTATATTCCAAAAATCTTTAAAAGTAAAAAAAAAAATTACGTACACGTTACAGTAATATTTTCTGCAAACGCAAAATGTGACAAGGGATGCTGAAAAAGAAAACAATTTAGTAGCCAGAAGGGCCACTAATACAAAAATATCTTCCACTCGATATAAACCCGAATAGCAAACCGATATAGTGGAATATTCATTTTACATCGCAACACTATTAAACTAATACTCTTTTTCGCGAAAAAGAAAATTAAATCGATCGCGAAGAGTGCATTGTTATACTTATCGAATTATTAATGAAAAAGAAAAAAAAGAATAAAAAAAAGAGTTGAAAAATTCCCGAAAATAATCAAATATTTACGCAACGCTACTATATGCACTCAAATTTAAATAAAGCAATATAGATAGAAAAAATCCAGTGCAGCCTCCTTAATGACTGCCTGGTGTAATCACTCTTGTTAGCTTTTTTAGCCATTAAAGTGATTCAGGAACAGGAACATCAATACCTCCACACTATTGGTGGAAGAAACTTGGGCAATTAATATTCGCAACGCTACTTGAACAAACACGATTATTTATCAACGCAACGCTATTTGTTCCGTTTGACTAGAAAAATATTATTCATAAAAAAAAAAAAAATAAAAAAATTTATTGATTGTAATTGACACAAATTTTAATATTACTTTATAAGAAATAATAACGAATTATAAGAAATTCGCGATATCTTTTAAAACGCAACACTAAAGCAAACGCGATTGTTATTTATTCGCAACTCTAATGCAAACCGTAACTTATTTATCGCAACTCTAATGCAAACCGTAATTTATTTATCGCAACACTAATTGAAAAATCGCGATTGCCCATTTGTCCATGATGATCGTACGTTGGGCCGGAATGCACATCGGCCAAATAAATACAACTACTACACAACACACACAACTACTATTCTACTACTACTAACTACTACTGCTACTGACTCTAAACGAGCATAATGACAAAGTAGTAACAATGACTTCCCATTCTGTGGACCCAAACAAGATCCAAAAAATGAGAAGCCATTCGTTGCAGCCCCTCTTCGTGACAGTTTGTCGAGGCCTCTTCGGTCTTCCTCCTTCGGGCGCAATGCCCGCTGAAACTTAAATCTAGGCTCGAGACTCACTAATCGTAAACCAAAAAAAAAAGAAAAAAAAAGTCTAAATCGCGGAAACTGATGCACATGGACGACTAACGATCATTGATGACCATTGTCCGTACACGTGCAGAATCTCGAGCGCAACGTTCGTTTCGAAACCAAATCGCGACCGCGACCGCGGAATTCGAAAAATCGAAAGCAAAGCCAGAACCGAGTGATCGGTCGATGATCGCTCGTCTCAGCCTTACACTCGTCTTTCAAATTTGATTTCCTGAAACAGATTGTCACGCGAAAACGCGCCTACCCGACCAGAGACTGTGACAATCTGCCCGGCCCTACCTACTTATAATTAACATTCGCACCAGAAAGTATGCTACCTATCCTACCTAACCCTATATTTAAAAAAATGGCAAAACGGGCACACCAACACATTCATTCCACGATTCTCACGCATAATGCTCGGGCGCAAAAGCCTACACTAGGGAAAGCGTCCCGGGACACCTCCGACACCCGAGCTTGGCACGCTACTTTCACACTCTAACTTTACGTACCATTTTCCTGAAATCGACTGACGATGGCTAGCGACCATTGCGTAAAACGCGATAAAAATATTTTAATCGTACTTGTAATTCTATTTATCATTGAAAAAAAGATGATATTAATGAATTAGATAATAGAAAATTTGATAACCAACATAATTATAATTTGCAATTAATTTCGTAGAGATATATATAATGTAATTTCATAGAGATATATATAATGTAATTTCATAGACATATATATAATATAATTTCATAGACATATATATAATATAATTTCATAGACATATATATAATATAATTTCATAGACATATATATAATATAATTTCATAGACATATATGTAATTTCATAGAGATATATATAATATAATTTCATAGGAAGTGTAATAATAAATACGATTGGAAATTGTCATGAAAATTAGTAATAATGATTGAAACGATAATCGTAACCGACGCAATTCCACAGCCTAACCACACACACAAAATGTGGAAAATACGTCGTGCACGATCACTAACTCATCGTCAGTCGCTGAAAAATTTGCATTAACTTATCGACTAGTCGTCATACCCATCGCCTTTCTCTCACCCAAGTAGCATCTGAGCACGTGAGCGAGATCCTGGCAATGGATACGGAAAGGGTTAAACCTGAAAATCCTGAGCTAAAAAGAGTTATTAGAATATCTAACGAGCTAATATTCTGTAGTTCAAGATTCAACTTTGATAAATTTACTTTACAAATTTAACTTTACCAATTAATTTTATTTATAAATATCAATTAAATGATTAACTGTTAATAATATTTTAGAATATATCAATATGTAAATATGCGAATGACAAATAAGAAATTTATTTATGAAAATTTGTAATAAATATATATATCGTTATTGATAATAAGAAATAATTAAATTTAAATTGAAACATATATATGATGAAATAACCTCAGGCGATCTCTTCATCGAAGCATTTTCGGAAATACAAAACTAGCATTCGAAACGTCTTGCTCCGATTCAGAAATCTACCTGTCGCGAAGTATCTTCTTCCACATGAAATTTCATTTTTTTACGAAAAGATACAATATTTTTTTATATTACAATGTTTCGAAACAAGGTTTGTAACGAAGAAATCAATAATCGAATGTTATCGCGAAATCGAGGATAAAATTAATTATTGTTTATTGTAACGAAATAAAGGATATCCGACTTCTCCGCTAAAAGAAGTTTCATTGAAAATCGTTTCTATATTTATCCTTTCCTTCAATAATGATTGATTTTCATAACTGTATATTTATACGATTGTTTCGCTTCAATTTTATAAATGATTATAACCGAGATATTTTCAATCTGATTATTCCTCGATCAAACTAATTATTTATTCTAATAACTAGATATGTTATATTAATATTAATTATAATGTTATTTATACAGAATTAATCATCAATGTTATCTTAAAAACGCGACGTGCAAGAAGATCTATCCTGATCTAATAAATAAAATACAAGACAAAGAGATGTTACTACTCACGGGTATGATAATACCCGTGGTCACTATGCTCGTGCAAAATCTACGTATACAACCAATCACCCGTGTCGATCTGGACCTTTCGCCCTACGACATGATTGAGTGATCGGAGGAACATAAATGCATGCGACTCACCAACAGATGCGAAGAATCTACCATGGCCTGCAGCATGATGTCGAGTAGTCATCGGAAAGTGGAAACTGTAACGAAACGTGGAACACCGTTGAAATACGATACTGATTGTTTGAAAAAGATGAAATAAATAAAAAATATATAAAATAATTACCTCTTCGCGTGATGGATGACCGCCTTATTCTCTTGAGCACTGACTCTATCTTATACCGAAAACGAATATTATTCGAAAAAAGAAAAGAAAGAAAAAAATAAATAAATAAAAGACTACTAACGCGTCCGTTTAATTAACAATCGGCGAACAAGCACTGACTCTAATTTCGCGATTATCATAAATAAATTTAATTACAACTATTGTGTTTTAAAATATTAAAAAAACTATTACGAAGCAAACACTGAATCTACCAACCGCATTGCGCGCGGTCATAAAAATTCTCTGGAAATAAAGTTGTATCAATAATGGAAAGGTCTATAGAAAAAGAAGTAAATTGATCTCTTTAGATTTTCCTTCTTTTTCCTCTCCCAACATTTGTTTCAGAAAATATTACCCTTCTTTTCTTTAGACCACGTTATTAATTTTTCACGAATAAAAAATTTCCTATATGTATAAAAGATTGAATATATATTTTTAATTATTGTACAATATAATATTGATATTTGTCGTGAATGTTCGTTATAAAAGTATATAAAATACCTTGAAATAAATATATTGTATAAATCACATATATGATAAAATAGAATAAATAAAAAATCAAACTTCTCTTTGAAAAGGACGATTGACGTACATATTGGAATTCTTCCCGTCTTTGAAGTTGGACTATTAATCTGAAATAACTTGTATAAAAAAAAAGTAATAATTTTCAATTAACGTACAAAATGTTTAAAATTGACCTCGTGAAATAAAACCATAATCGATCATAAATTCCATCTTAAAAGTCTAAGTCATAATGAGTTGAAATTGTAATCGATGAAACTGTGTCAAGTAAATTATGCTAAACAAAAGCGAAGAAATTATTACCGAAAAATTGCCAATTATAATAATGAATCCATAATTGAATAATGATTGATTGAACGATAAATGATATATAATTATAAAAGAAAATATGCGCCTATTACACAACAAGTAGATCGCGTACTACGAGAAAGAAATTTCTAATCACCACGAATATCGATACACATTAATGTGTCGATTATTTCGATTATCGAATCATGAATTAAGGAAGGGCGTATTCGGCAAACCGAAAAATGTCGAAAAATGTCGAAACGTGTCGAAACATATCGGGCGTCATATGGACGCAAACTCCCAATTTCTTGGAAGAGCTATATTATGAAAAAATGTCATTAGCCTCGAGCAACGTAACATAAACAAAAAGGAAAGAAAAATACGTAAATATTACAATGAGACACGTGCATTTAGAAATGTTATTTAGAAACGCAATACATATCACTATTGTGATTTATCTCGACGAAATAAAATTAATTTTCTACGTTCATTTCGATAAAAATGGATAAAAAGATTATAGAAATCTATTCTATAAATCTTTGTTAGAAGAAACAACATCAAACGTACCATCTAGAAATTTATCGCGATTTATTATGTATGTATTATAATCGTGTATGTATGTATCATTATTCGAAGTTATCTCGACGATCAAACGACAATTTTAACGAACGAATATCAAAACTACAAAATAAACGTGAAAGAAATATATTAAGATGAAGCAACAAGTGAATATCGGTTGAACGAAGCAGGAACTACCGATAGCACGAATAACCTCGACAATGGAATATATGATCGATGGAAAAACACAAAATACTAATTAATTTCATCGTTAGAATAATAAATGGATTAGAAATAAACAAAACTGATAATAATTTTTAAATTTGAGAAGAAATATGAAGACAATTACTTACTGCGTAGTTGAATTAGCGAGACCGGTTGCGATCACACGTCCTACCATGATGATTTTCCACAGGAGACTGACGCCAGCCACCTGCTACAACTTAAATTGGCGTTTTCTGATTGGCTGATTGTTCTAAGCCAATTCGATAATCGAAATCGCGCGAAAAATTAAAGTATTTCACGTTATATTTTTATTATTCTAATTAAAAATATATTAATTTATTGATATATTACTATTTTTAATTGTTAATATTTTTATTATTTATTATTCTATATATCCGACTTCTATATTTATGATTCTTTATTAATCCAATTATGTATTGATTTATTTATCGATTATCGATTTAGCGATTATTTATTGTCTAGTTATGTATATATATCCTTATTCGTTTATTATTATCTATAATCTAAGTTTTTTCGCTTTAAATTACAAAATTTATTTTGATACGGAATACGCTTACAATTAACTTAATTAATTAATATAATTTATTAATTATTCTATATATATTCTATATATTAGTACCTGCAGTCCAGTCTATCCAATTAATTAAAATAATCAAAAGAATTATGCAAAATTTAGACTGGACTGCAGGTGTGCGTAGTTCTTGGCTTGCCATCGTTTTCCGAACCACCGTTATTGATAACGTATATATTTCAAAATTTTCTAATAAAATGTATTGTCAATAAAATATAATTTTGTATAATTTTGAAAAAAGAATTTTTAGAAAACGATGCCAATTACCAGGTCTCACCCAACGAGGAGGTGACTACGCATCGAGACCCACCTAAAACTAAAAAGAAAATATTATAATTAATGAATTTAAAATTAATAATTAATAATTAAGTTAGAAAAAATATAAAACATAACTAGACAAATAAATGAAAAATAAATTTATGACAAAAGGATATAAAACATATAAAAATAAGTATTATAAAATAATTTAAAATATAAATTATATATTTATATACATATAAATTACAAGGATCTTTACATTGATCTTTACAAAAGTTTTTTACATTTTTCTTTCTTCAATTCTTCTCGCAATTAATCTCACGTTATCCAACGACGAGGCTTAAATCTAACTTAATCTAGATCTTAATGCTAAATCTTAAATCTACGATTTGTGTCCTACTGGCATCATCCATATCAAAGATATGCTCCTATTTAATATAAACGATAATAAAATAAAAAAAGAATTGTTAGATATTCAATCGAAATACAAATGCCTTCAATCATTGCAAAAAAAGGAAAAAAAGAACAGAAAAACAAGCGCAAGAAGAAATGTAAAAACCCAAGAAAGAAAAATTAAAGAAAAATTAAGAAATTAAAAATTTGAATCATAGGCTTTATCACAATTTATGTCAATGGATTTACGAGAATCACCAGACAGATTGATATTTACTAGTAGAAGATCTAGTAGAAGAACGACTTACGACTTTTGACGACACAAGAACGAACAAAGAATAAATCCATGACCATCAGAATCGATTTACAAGAATGACATTCGACCACAAGACTTTATTCTCATCAAATACCAAAAATCATAAAAGCCTAATCATAAAAGAAGAAATCGAAAGAAGAATAAGAACAATTTGATTTTATTAGAGAAGAAAAGAAATAAAGATATTGAAAATATTTTAATTTATCGTATGTATGTAGGAGCGTATCTTCATATGGAATATGCTCACAATAAATATATAATTTAAATATCTATCTTAAATTATATTTAAAATTAAAATTTAAATCTAACTTTAAGCTAAAACATATATATCTCGTGATGACCCGTGAATTTGAAAAATGAAGTAGATCTAAAAAAAAAAAAAAAACTCTGAAATATATATATATAAAATCAATTAAATGAAACATAAATGAATTCTGAAAATCTGAAATCTGAAAAAAAAAAAATTTAATTATATTTCACATAGAAATTTCGAATATTTATACAACTAATTTAAAAATAAACAATTAAAAAATAAAAAATACTGTATATATAGACAAAATTAATTAAATTGTAACATAGAAAAAAATTTAATTTTAATTTTGATAACGAATAATTATTGTAATTCAAAGAAATGAACTGAATTTATATTAATATATCATAGTAAGAATATTAAATGAATTAATATTTTTACTATAATCATAATGATTTTAAATAATATTACAAAAATTAAAAAAATTCATACGAATAAATTTTTAAACAATATTTTTATAAACAAATGCTTCAATATTCAGGGACGCTGAAAAGAAATAGCCAAAAGAGGCTATAAGGTAATTTGGTGATCCAAAAAAGGGACCACACTTTTGCAGTTCTTGTAACTGCATTTGGTGATCCAAAAAAGGGACCACACTTTTGCAGTTCTTGTAACTGCATTTTGTGATCCGGAAATAGGACCATTTCCACATTTTATTAGTGGAAGAATTATGGGCATTTTATATACGAAACGCTATTTTCAAAAACGCGAAAATTTTTTAACGCAACACTAATTTCAAAAACGCGATCATTTTTTAACGCAACACTAATTTCAAAAACGCGATCATTTTTTAACGCAACACTAATTTCAAAAACGCGATTATTTTTTAACGCAACGCTACTTTCAAAAATGCGATCACTTTTTAACGTAACACTACTTTCAAAAACGCGATTATTTTTTATCGCAACGCTACTAAATTTAAAAATAAATTTAATATAGACAATACTAATAAGAATACAAATAAATTGGAAACTAATATCACTATAATTAAAACTCGAAACAAAAAAAAAAACATACAAATTTTTAATACTAATTTTAAAAAAAATTACATTTCATTTATATCATTTATATTATTAAAAAAAATCGCGATATCTTTTAAAACGCAACACTAAAGCAAACGCGATTATTATTTATTCGCAACTCTAATGCAAACCGTAATTTATTTATCGCAACACTAATTAAAAAATCGCGATTGCCCATTTGTCCATGATGATTGTACGTTGGGCCGGAATGCACATCGGCCAAATAAATACAACTACTACACAACACACACAACTACTATTCTACTACTACTACTACTACTATTACTACTACTACTGACTCTAAACGAGCATAATGACAAAGTAGTAACAATGACTTCCCATTCTGTGGACCCAAACAAGATCCAAAAAATGAGAAGCCATTCGTTGCAGCCCCTCTTCGTGACAGTTTGTCGAGGCCTCTTCGGTCTTCCTCCTTCGGGCGCAATGCCCGCTGAAACTTAAATCTAGGCTCGAGACTCACTAATCGTAAACCAAAAAAAAAAAAAGAAAAAAAAAAGTCTAAATCGCGGAAACTAATGCACATGGACGACTAACGATCATTGATGACCATTGTCCGTACATGTGCAGAATCTCGAGCGCAACGTTCGTTTCGAAACCAAATCGCGACCGCGACCGCGGAATTCGAAAAATCGAAAGCAAAGCCAGAAACGAGTGATCGGTCGATGATCACTAGTCTCAGCCTTACACTCGTCTTTCAAATTTGATTTCCTGAAACAGATTGTCACGCGAAAACGCGCCTACCCGACCAGAGACTGTGACAATCTGCCCGGCCCTACCTACTTATAATTAACATTCGCACCAGAAAGTATGCTACCTATCCTACCTAACCCTATATTTAAAAAAATGGCAAAACGGGCACACCAACACATTCATTCCACGATTCTCACGCATAATGCTCGGGCGCAAAAGCCTACACTAGGGAAAGCGTCCCGGGACACCTCCGACACCCGAGCTTGGCACGCTACTTTCACACTCTAACTTTACGTACCATTTTCCTGAAATCGACTGACGATGGCTAGCGACCATTGCGTAAAACGCGATAAAAATATTTTAATCGTACTTGTAATTCTATTTATCATTGAAAAAAGATGATATTAATGAATTAGATAATAGAAAATTTGATAACCAACATAATTATAATTTGCAATTAATTTCGTAGAGATATATATAATGTAATTTCATAGAGATATATATAATGTAATTTCATAGACATATATATAATATAATTTCAGAGATATATATATAATTTCATAGAGATATATATAATTTCATAGGAAGTATAATAATAAATACGATTGGAAATTGTCATGAAAATTAGTAATAATGATTGAAACGATAATCGTAACCGACGCAATTCCACAGCCTAACCACACACACAAAATGTGGAAAATACGTCGTGCACGATCACTAACTCATCGTCAGTCGCTGAAAAATTTGCATTAACTTATCGACTAGTCGTCATACCCATCGCCTTTCTCTCACCCAAGTAGCATCTGAGCACGTGAGCGAGATCCTGGCAATGGATACGGAAAGGGTTAAACCTGAAAATCCTGAGCTAAAAAAAGATATATTAGTATAATATTTTCTTCTACCGGGCTAATACTTTTTAATTTATTTGAATTATTTCAAACTTTATTTTTCTAATTTAAAAAAATATTAATTTTAATATTTATTAGGCAAAGAAAATTTGAAAAAGAAATTTATTAATAAAAATAACCTCAGACGATTTCTTCATCAAAACATATTTAAAACGAAAGCAATATTCAAAACGTATTGCTTTGATTCCGAAATCTATCTGTCGCGAAATGTCTTTTTGCACACATAATTTAATATATTTTCGTTAACAAGAGAAAATCAAATAGAAATTTTATATTTCATCTTAAAATTGAAAATTTTGATTTGAAATTTACTAAAAATTTATTATTATGTGAATGAAATGAAAAATAAAAACATTTTTGTTTTTAATATTATTGTTTTTAATATTTAAAAACGCGATGTGCAAGAAGACCTAGCCTAAACTAATAAATAAAACACAAAATGTTACTACTCACGAGTATAATAAAATACCCGTGGTCATTATGCTCGTGCAAAAATCTACGTATACAACTAGTCACTCGTGTCGATTCGGACCTTTCATCCTACGACATGATTGAATGGACCAGAGGAATTAAAAAGCATGCGACTCACCATTAGATGCGAAGAATTTCTATGGCACACTAGGAAGTCATCATCGTGTAGAAGGATGTGGACAGGATGTCTAACAAAAAAACGAAATATAATTATATTTAAAATATAATTGAGATAATTTACAAAAATTAAATTTAAAAAAAAAAGGAAATTCTATTAGATTATAATGTAACAGTAATAAAGATTGAAATGTTATAATGATAAAAATTAAAAATCTAATGATTCTATATCGTAGTAAAGAATAAGAAATTTTTATTTTAAATAAAATAAGATATTTACCTCTTCGCGTGATGGATGATCGCCTTATTTTCTTGAGAGAAGCACTGACTCTAATTTCGCGTTATCCATTAAAGGATTTAAGAAAACTATTACGAAGCAAACACTGATTCTAATTTCGCGTTATTCATTAAAGAATTTAAAAAAACTATTACGAAGCAAACACTGATTCTAATTTCGCGTTATCCGTTAAAGGATTTAAAAAAACTTTTACGAAACAAACACTGATTCTAATTTCGCGTTATCCGTTAAAGGATTTAAAAAAACTTTTACGAAACAAAACACTGATTCTACTGATCGCATTGCGCGCGATCACAAAAATAACTTATCATTAGAGAGGGGTGGATTAGAAAAAGAAGTAAAATATTTCTTTGATATTTTCCCTTCTTTTTTTTTTTATGAAGCATTTGTTTAAGAAAATATTGCTATATAAAATATTATTTGTTATAATTATTATATCTAATATTTCAAAATATTTATGAGTTCTATAAATTTAAACTATTAATTTAGAAAAGTTACATTACGATTGTTCGTTATCAAAATTTAGATTATAAATTTTAATTGAAATTATGATATATTGCGAATTATAAATATTCGAAATTATTTGTAAAATAATCAAAATGCTATAAGTAAATTAAGTATAATACAATGTAATATATACATATAAAAATAAGAAAAAAAAATATATAATTGAATTAAAAAAAAAAAATCTGAAACATAGAAAAAAGAAATTAGTGTAGTTCTTAGCTTACCATCAGTTTCCAAAAACTAATATAAAATCTTTATAATAAAAAAAAGCTTCAAATATAATTTCAAATACAATTTTAATAATATAATCTTTTATATCTAATATATTTATAATCAAATAATATAAAAAGGAAACTGATGCCAATTACCAGGTCTCACCAACTAGGAGGTGACTACGTCGAGACCCAGATATTAAAATTTATTTATTTATTTATACTATATTATAATAAAATTAAGAAATAAATATAAGAAAAATAAATAAATAAATAAAAAAATATGAATAGATAAATAAATAATTGAAAGAATAAATGAAAAATAATTTGAAAAAAAAAAAAAAAAATATTTAAAAAAAATAATATGTAAACGATTAAATAATTAAAGCAAAAAATAAAAAATAAATTAAAAAATAAAATGAACAAATAATATATTATATATCATAGCAATATTATAAATATTAATTTAAAATAAAATTTATAATATTAAAAATTATTTATTATGTTAAACAATTTAAATTAAAATGTTATAATATCGATCTACTCCTTAATTAAGTTCGATAAGAAGTGATCGTTCCGTCGCGATTTGCCTTGTATTTATAGGACGCGAAAATTTACGAAAATATACGTACTCGCCCGATCGTTTCAAAATCGAGTTTTCGAATATAGCGATTAATAATTTCTGAATTGTTAAATTATTATTATTAATTTATGCATCTAATAATTTATTATAAATAATTACAATGCTAAATGTAATAATTAATACATATATATATATATATATATATATATGTATATATATATATATGTAAGTCATTTTTCGAAATTATTCCAAAAATCAAACGATAATTTTTATAAATAAAAATCAAATTCATAAAAGAAAATTATAAAAAAACCTATATTAAGAAGGAACAAGTGAATTCGAATTCGAATCAACGAAGCACAAAATGGCGGCGGTTATCTTGACGAAAACGATTAACGGAAAAAAAATAGAAAAAAAATCGAAATATTAATTAATTTCAACAATATTAGTAATAAATAATTATTATCTAAACGAAAATGATAGAAATTTGTAACTTTTATACCGAAATATGAACAAAATCACTTATTACGCAGTAGAATTTATCGAAGTATACGACGAAAACGATTAACCGAAAAAAATTGAAAAAAACCCGAAATATTAATTAATTTCGACAATATTAGTAATAAAAAATTATTATCTAAACGAAAATGATAGAAATTTGTAACTTTTATACCGAAATATGAACAAAATCACTTATTGCGCAGTAAAATTTATCGAAGTATACGACGAAAACGATTAACCGAAAAAAATTGAAAAAAACCCGAAATATTAATTAATTTCGACAATATTAGTAATAAAAAATTATTATCTAAACGAAAATGATAGAAATTTGTAACTTTTATACCGAAATATGAACAAAATCACTTATTACGCAGTAGAATTTATCGAAGTATACGACGAAAACGAATAACCGAAAAAAATTGAAAAAAACCCGAAATATTAATTAATTTCGACAATATTAGTAATAAATAATTATTATCTAAACGAAAATGATAGAAATTTGTAACTTTTATACCGAAATATGAACAAAATCACTTATTACGCAGTAGAATTTATCGAAGTATACGACGAAAACGAATAACCGAAAAAAATTGAAAAAAACCCGAAATATTAATTAATTTCGACAATATTAGTAATAAATAATTATTATCTAAACGAAAATGATAGAAATTTGTAACTTTTATACCGAAATATGAACAAAATCACTTATTGCGCAGTAGAATTTATCGAAGTATACGACGAAAACGATTAACCGAAAAAAATTGAAAAAAACCCGAAATATTAATTAATTTCGACAATATTAGTAATAAAAAATTATTATCTAAACGAAAATGATAGAAATTTGTAACTTTTATACCGAAATATGAACAAAATCACTTATTACGCAGTAGAATTTATCGAAGTATACGACGAAAACGATTAACCGAAAAAAATTGAAAAAAACCCGAAATATTAATTAATTTCGACAATATTAGTAATAAAAAATTATTATCTAAACGAAAATGATAGAAATTTGTAACTTTTATACCGAAATATGAACAAAATCACTTATTGCGCAGTAAAATTTATCGAAGTATACGACGAAAACGATTAACCGAAAAAAATTGAAAAAAACCCGAAATATTAATTAATTTCGACAATATTAGTAATAAAAAATTATTATCTAAACGAAAATGATAGAAATTTGTAACTTTTATACCGAAATATGAACAAAATCACTTATTACGCAGTAGAATTTATCGAAGTATACGACGAAAACGAATAACCGAAAAAAATTGAAAAAAACCCGAAATATTAATTAATTTCGACAATATTAGTAATAAATAATTATTATCTAAACGAAAATGATAGAAATTTGTAACTTTTATACCGAAATATGAACAAAATCACTTATTACGCAGTAGAATTTATCGAAGTATACGACGAAAACGAATAACCGAAAAAAATTGAAAAAAACCCGAAATATTAATTAATTTCGACAATATTAGTAATAAATAATTATTATCTAAACGAAAATGATAGAAATTTGTAACTTTTATACCGAAATATGAACAAAATCACTTATTGCGCAGTAGAATTTATCGAAGTATACGACGAAAACGATTAACGGAAAAAAGTAGAAAAAAAACCCGAAATATTAAATAATTTCGACAATATTAGTAATAAATAATTATTATCTAAACGAATATGATAGAAATTTATAAATTTAATAATAAAATGTGAAGAAAATCACTTACTACGCAGTAGAATCCTTGAATCCTTGAATCCTTGAATCCTTGAATCCTTGGAGCGACGATCACACAACCACTCACTATGACTTCCCGCACTAGACTGACATTCGCGCGCCAAAATGCTATTAGATGCCCTCTGATTGGCTGAAATCGTAAGCCAATTCGATAATCGAAATCGATAATCGAGAAAAATTATGTATTGCATAATATATTTTAATTATTTTAATTAACAATATTAAAAATAATTATTAATTTAATTTAATATTAATAAATTTTAATTTATTAACTATTTATTTTACTTTTATATTTTTATTTTCTTATTAATTTATTTATTTATTGATTTATTTATCGACTTTCGATTTATCGATTATCGATATATTTTAACTAATTATTTATTTATAGATTTTTTTATACAAAATTATTTATTTATTTCATTTTTATATATTTATTTATTTATTTGTCTAGTAAATTTTTCATAAATAAATTTTTTGTTCATTTATTTCTAACCTATTTATATAAATATATAAATATTTAATTATTTTATTTATTCTTGTATATCATTTATTCACATATTTTTCCATTTATTTAATTATTTCAACATTAATTCAATTATTTGCTTAATAATTTCTATTTAGACTTTTTTGTATTATTCACATTCTCTATTTATATCAAATTATATATTCACATATATTATATATTTATATATTTATTATTTACTATATGTATGAATCAATTTATTTATTTATTTACTTCTAGTTTTGTTTAATTATTTATAAATTTCTATAATAAATTCACTTATAATTAAAAATATTTATAGACTTCTGACTTTGTTTATTTATACACAGATTTACATTATTTATTCAATTATTTATTCATCCATTAATCTAATGATTTACATTTCTGTTTTGTTCATTTATGCATGCAAGAAATAATTTCTTTATTTATTTAGTTCCTTATTATTTATTTATACATTTCTCTTCTTTATATTCATATGTTTAGTAATTCACATGTAGACATTATTATTGACATATTAATTATAAAAAATATTATGCAATTCCTATACTTAAATTTATCTATATATTAATATATATTAACACATAAATAATTAAATAAATAAAGACATAAACAAATAATATGATGCATACATAAATTAATTAAACAAAAATGTGTAGAAATAAATGAATACATCCAATGAAATGAATGAAAAAAAATGAAATGCATCAGGAAATGATCAAATATTATAATTAAATAATAATCTCAATAATGTAAAATGATGAAAAGATAAAATGATGATAAAGAAAAAAATAAAACAAAGAAAACTCACCAAATATCAATCAAAGTATATGCAAATAAACAAAGAAAAAAAATACATAATTTGTTGCATGCATAAATGATTAAATAAGAAATGTGAAAAAATAAATTATTGGTTAAACAAAAGAACAAATGATTAAATAAACAAAGAAACAAGGAAATAATTTGACACATCCATAGATTAACTAAATAAAAATGTGTAAAAACAAATTAATACACCGATGAATGAAAAAAAATGAAATGCATCAGTAAATAACCAAACAATGTTATCACAATTATATAAATATGTAAATTAATTATAATTTATGTAAATAATGTAAATTAATATATAAAGAAAAAAATAAAACAAGAAAACTCACCAAATATGAATCAATATATATACAAATAAATAAACAAAGAAAAAAATAAATAATTTGATGCATGCACAAATAATTAAATAAAAAATGTGAAAAAATATATTATTGGTCAAACAAAAGAATAAATGATTAATTAAACACAGAAACAAGGAAATAATTTGAAACATCCATTGATTAAATAAATAAAAATGTGTAAAAATAAATTAACACATCCATGAATGAAAAAAAATGAAATGCATCAGTAAATAACCAAACAATGTTATCACAATTATATAAATATGTAAATTAATTATAATTTATGTAAATAATGTAAATTAATATATAAAGAAAAAAATAAAACAAGAAAACTCACCAAATATGAATCAATATATATACAAATAAATAAACAAAGAAAAAAATAAATAATTTGATGCATGCACAAATAATTAAATAAAAAATGTGAAAAAATATATTATTGGTCAAACAAAAGAATAAATGATTAATTAAACATAGAAACAAGGAAATAATTTGAAACATCCATTGATTAAATAAATAAAAATGTGTAAAAATAAATTAACACATCCATGAATGAAAAAAAATGAAATGCATCAGTAAATAATCAAAAAATGTTACCATAATTATATAAATATGTAAATTAATTATAATTTATATAAATAACGTAAAGTGATGTATAAAGAAAAAAATAAAACAATGAAAACTCATCAAATATCAATCAAATCTATATGCAAATGAATAAACAAAGGAAAAAATAAATAATTTGATGCATGCACAAATAATTAAATAAAAAATGTGAAAAAATAAATTATTGGTCAAACAAAAGAATAAATGATTAAATAAACAAAGGAACAAAGAAATAATTTGACACATCTATAAATTAATTAAATAAAAATGTGTAAAAATAAATTAATACACCCATGAATGAAAAAAAATGAAATGCATCAGTAAATAACCAAACAATGTTACCATAATTATATAAATATGTAAATAATGTAAAATGATGCATAAAAAACAAAATAAAACAAAGAAAATTCATCAATGTGTGAAAATATATAGAAATAAATAAAGAAAAAAATAAATAAATAATTTGATGCATACATAAATGATTAAAACAAAAATATATAGAAATAAATCATTAGAACAGTGAGTTAATAAATTTATAAATAAATAAAGTAACAAGGAAATAATTTGACACATTCATAAATTAATTAAATAAAAATGGGAAAAAGTAAATTAATACACCCATGAATGAAAAAAAATGAAATGTATCAATAAATAACCAAACAATACTTACAATAATTATATAAATATGTAAATAATGTAAAATGATGCATAAAGAAAAAAATAAAACAAAGAAAATTCATCAATGAGTGAAAATAATAAAATATACAAATAAATAAATAAAGAAAAAAATAAATAAATAATTTGATGCATACATAAATGATTAAAACAAAAATATATCGAAATAAATCATTAGAACAGTGAGTTATTAAATTTATAAATAAATAAAGAAACAAGGAAATAATTTGACAGATCCATAAATTAATTAAATAAAAATGCATAAAAATAAATTAATACACCCATGAATGAAAAAAAATGAAATGCATCAGTAAATAACCAAACAATGTTACCATAATTATATAAATATGTAAATAATGTAAAATGATGCATAAAGAAAAAAATAAAACAAAGAAAATTCATCATTGAGTGAAATAATAAAATATACAAATAAATAAATAAAGAAAAAATAAATAAATAATTTGATGCATACATAAATGATTAAAACAAAAATATATCGAAATAAATCATTAGAACAGTGAATTAATAAATTTATAAATAAATAAGGAAACAAGGAAATAATTTGACATATCCATAAATTAATTAAATAAAAATGTATAAAAATAAATTAATACACCCATGAATGAAAAAAAATGAAATGCATCAGTAAATAACCAAACAATGTTACCATAATTATATAAATATGTAAATAATGTAAAATGATGCATAAAGAAAAAAATTAAACAAAGAAAATTCACCAAATATAAGTGAAAATATATTCAAATAAATAAATAATGAAAAAAATAAATAAATAATTTGATGCATACATAAATGATTAAAACAAAATATATCGAAATAAATCATTAGAACAGTGAGTTATTAAATTTATAAATAAATAAAGAAACAAGGAAATAATTTGACACATCCATAAATTAATTAAATAAAAATGCATAAAAATAAATTAATACACCCATGAATGAAAAAAAATGAAATGCATCAGTAAATAACCAAACAATGTTACCATAATTATATAAATATGTAAATTAATTATAATTTATGTAAATAATGTAAATTAATATATAAAGAAAAAAATAAAACAAGAAAACTCACCAAATATGAATCAATATATATATACAAATAAATAAACAAAGAAAAAAATAAATAATTTGATGCATGCACAAATAATTAAATAAAAAATGTGAAAAAATATATTATTGGTCAAACAAAAGAATAAATGATTAATTAAACATAGAAACAAGGGAATAATTTGAAACATCCATTGATTAAATAAATAAAAATGTGTAAAAATAAATTAACACATCCATGAATGAAAAAAAATGAAATGCATCAGTAAATAACCAAAAAATGTTATCATAATTATATAAATATGTAAATTAATTATAATTTATATAAATAATATAAAGTGATGTATAAAGAAAAAAATAAAACAATGAAAACTCATCAAATATGAATCAATATATATACAAATAAATAAACAATGAAAAAAATAAATAATTTGATGCATGCATAAATGGTTAAATAAAAAATGTGAAAAAATAAATTATTGGTCAAACAAAAAAATAAATGATTAATTAAACACAGAAACAAGGAAATAATTTGAAATATCCATTGATTAATTAAATAAAAATGTGTAAAAATAAATTAATACATGAATGAAAAAAATGAAATGCATCAGTAAATGATTAAATAAAAATATCATAATTAAATAATGATCTCAATAATATAAAATGATGCATAAAGAAAAAAATAAAACAAAGTAAATCTCAAAAAAACTCATCAAGTATGTATCAAATTATATACAAATAAAAAAATATATATACAAATATAAACAAAGAAAAAAATAAATAATTTGATGCATGCATAAATGAATTAAATAAAAATATGTAAAAGTAAATCAATAGACTAATGAATACATAAGTAACTACAATACATAAGTAACTAAATTAATAAATGAATAAATAAATAAATAATTTGTTACATACATAAATTAATTATACAAAAATATATAGAAATAAATTATTAGACTAATTAGATTTTAATAAATGAAAAACATATGATTTGCAAAAATAAATAATAAATAACCAAAGAAATGACTAAGTAGAAAAAAAAATGATAAATAAATAAAGTGATGCATAAAAAAAATAAAACAAACAAAATTTACAGAATATAAATGAATAAATATATAAATATATAAATAACAGTAAATAACTAAACAAAAAAAAGAAGTAATTAAATAATTTGATAATATAATGAATAAATTAAACAAAAATGTGTAGAAATAAATCATTAGATCAGAGAGTTAATAAATATATAATAAGTAATTAAATAACTGAAAAAATAGAAAATTATTTGTTTATTTTTTTGTATATTTAGTTATTTATATATTTATTGACTCATTGTTCTAATGATTATTTTTACACATATCTATTTTGTTGAATTATACATGCAACATATAATTTATCTATTTATGTTTTTTATTTATGTATTATTATTCAATTATATTTATTTATATACTTATGCATTCATATCTAATCATTTTTTTTTATTTTATGTTTCTATCTGCACCCATTCCTGCGTTTAAATTATTATTTTATTATGATATTTCTATTTGGTTATTTAATATTTATTAATGCATTTTATTTCCTTTTCACTTACTTATCTATTGATTTACTTTTACATATTTTTGTTCAATTTATTTATGTATGCATCAAATTATTTATACAATTATCTTTTCAGTTATTTAATTATTTATACACTATTTATACATTTCATGTCTTTATTCATTCATTTATTTATAGACTTATTTCTACACATTGTTGTTTAATTTCTTTATATATATATCAAATTATTTGTTCATTTCTTATTTATTTATAAATTTATTAACTCACTGTTCTAATGATTCATTTCTATATATTTTTGTTTTAATCATTTATGTATGCATCAAATTATTTATTTATTTTTTTCTTTATTTATTTCTATATATTTTCACACATTGATGAATTTTCTTTGTTTTATTTTGTTTTTTATGCATCATTTTACATTATTTACATATTTATATAATTATGGTAACATTGTTTGGTTATTTACTGATGCATTTCATTTTTTTTCATTCATGGGTGTATTAATTTACTTTTATACATTTTTATTTAATTAATCAATGGATGTTTCAAATTATTTCCTTGTTTCTGTGTTTAATTAATCATTTATTCTTTTGTTTGACCAATAATATATTTTTTCACATTTTTTATTTAATTATTTGTGCATGCATCAAATTATTTATTTTTTTCTTTGTTTATTTATTTGTATATATATATTGATTCATATTTGGTGAGTTTTCTTGTTTTATTTTTTTCTTTATACATCACTTTATATTATTTATATAAATTATAATTAATTTACATATTTATATAATTATGATAACATTTTTTGGTTATTTACTGATGCATTTCATTTTTTTTCATTCATGGATGTGTTAATTTATTTTTACACATTTTTATTTATTTAATCAATGGATGTTTCAAATTATTCCCTTGTTTCTATGTTTAATTAATCATTTATTCTTTTGTTTGACCAATAATATATTTTTTCACATTTTTTATTTAATTATTTGTGCATGCATCAAATTATTTATTTTTTTCTTTGTTTATTTATTTGTATATATATATTGATTCATATTTGGTGAGTTTTCTTGTTTTATTTTTTTCTTTATATATTAATTTACATTATTTACATAAATTATAATTAATTTACATATTTATATAATTATGGTAACATTGTTTGGTTATTTACTGATGCATTTCATTTTTTTTCATTCATGGGTGTATTAATTTATTTTTATGCATTTTTATTTAATTAATTTATGGATGTGTCAAATTATTTCCTTGTTTCTTTATTTATTTATAAATTTAATAACTCACTGTTCTAATGATTTATTTCGATATATTTTTGTTTTAATCATTTATGTATGCATCAAATTATTTATTTATTTTTTTCATTATTTATTTATTTGAATATATTTTCACTTATATTTGGTGAATTTTCTTTGTTTAATTTTTTTCTTTATGCATCATTTTACATTATTTACATATTTATATAATTATGGTAACATTGTTTGGTTATTTACTGATGCATTTCATTTTTTTTCATTCATGGGTGTATTAATTTATTTTTATACATTTTTATTTAATTAATTTATGGATATGTCAAATTATTTCCTTGTTTCCTTATTTATTTATAAATTTATTAATTCATTGTTCTAATGATTTATTTCGATATATTTTTGTTTTAATCATTTATGTATGCATCAAATTATTTATTTATTTTTTTCTTTATTTATTTATTTGTATATTTTATTATTTTCACTCAATGATGAATTTTCTTTGTTTTATTTTTTTCTTTATGCATCATTTTACATTATTTACATATTTATATAATTATGGTAACATTGTTTGGTTATTTACTGATGCATTTCATTTTTTTTCATTCATGGGTGTATTAATGTATTTTTATGCATTTTTATTTAATTAATTTATGGATCTGTCAAATTATTTCCTTGTTTCTTTATTTATTTATAAATTTAATAACTCACTGTTCTAATGATTTATTTCGATATATTTTTGTTTTAATCATTTATGTATGCATCAAATTATTTATTTATTTTTTTCTTTATTTATTTATTTGTATATTTTATTATTTTCACTCATTGATGAATTTTCTTTGTTTTATTTTTTTCTTTATGCATCATTTTACATTATTTACATATTTATATAATTATTGTAAGTATTGTTTGGTTATTTATTGATACATTTCATTTTTTTTCATTCATGGGTGTATTAATTTACTTTTTCCCATTTTTATTTAATTAATTTATGAATGTGTCAAATTATTTCCTTGTTACTTTATTTATTTATAAATTTATTAACTCACTGTTCTAATGATTTATTTCTATATATTTTTGTTTTAATCATTTATGTATGCATCAAATTATTTATTTATTTTTTTCTTTATTTATTTCTATATATTTTCACACATTGATGAATTTTCTTTGTTTTATTTTGTTTTTTATGCATCATTTTACATTATTTACATATTTATATAATTATGGTAACATTGTTTGGTTATTTACTGATGCATTTCATTTTTTTTCATTCATGGGTGTATTAATTTATTTTTACACATTTTTATTTAATTAATTTATAGATGTGTCAAATTATTTCTTTGTTCCTTTGTTTATTTAATCATTTATTCTTTTGTTTGACCAATAATTTATTTTTTCACATTTTTTATTTAATTATTTGTGCATGCATCAAATTATTTATTTTTTCCTTTGTTTATTCATTTGCATATAGATTTGATTGATATTTGATGAGTTTTCATTGTTTTATTTTTTTCTTTATACATCACTTTACGTTATTTATATAAATTATAATTAATTTACATATTTATATAATTATGGTAACATTTTTTGATTATTTACTGATGCATTTCATTTTTTTTCATTCATGGATGTGTTAATTTATTTTTACACATTTTTATTTATTTAATCAATGGATGTTTCAAATTATTTCCTTGTTTCTATGTTTAATTAATCATTTATTCTTTTGTTTGACCAATAATATATTTTTTCACATTTTTTATTTAATTATTTGTGCATGCATCAAATTATTTATTTTTTTCTTTGTTTATTTATTTGTATATATATTGATTCATATTTGGTGAGTTTTCTTGTTTTATTTTTTTCTTTATATATTAATTTACATTATTTACATAAATTATAATTAATTTACATATTTATATAATTGTGATAACATTGTTTGGTTATTTACTGATGCATTTCATTTTTTTTCATTCATCGGTGTATTAATTTGTTTTTACACATTTTTATTTAGTTAATCTATGGATGTGTCAAATTATTTCCTTGTTTCTTTGTTTATTTAATCATTTGTTCTTTTGTTTAACCAATAATTTATTTTTTCACATTTCTTATTTAATCATTTATGCATGCAACAAATTATGTATTTTTTTCTTTGTTTATTTGCATATACTTTGATTGATATTTGGTGAGTTTTCTTTGTTTTATTTTTTTCTTTATCATCATTTTATCTTTTCATCATTTTACATTATTGAGATTATTATTTAATTATAATATTTGATCATTTCCTGATGCATTTCATTTTTTTTCATTCATTTCATTGGATGTATTCATTTATTTCTACACATTTTTGTTTAATTAATTTATGTATGCATCATATTATTTGTTTATGTCTTTATTTATTTAATTATTTATGTGTTAATATATATTAATATATAGATAAATTTAAGTATAGGAATTGCATAATATTTTTTATAATTAATATGTCAATAATAATGTCTACATGTGAATTACTAAACATATGAATATAAAGAAGAGAAATGTATAAATAAATAATAAGGAACTAAATAAATAAAGAAATTATTTCTTGCATGCATAAATGAACAAAACAGAAATGTAAATCATTAGATTAATGGATGAATAAATAATTGAATAAATAATGTAAATCTGTGTATAAATAAACAAAGTCAGAAGTCTATAAATATTTTTAATTATAAGTGAATTTATTATAGAAATTTATAAATAATTAAACAAAACTAGAAGTAAATAAATAAATAAATTGATTCATACATATAGTAAATAATAAATATATAAATATATAATATATGTGAATATATAATTTGATATAAATAGAGAATGTGAATAATACAAAAAGTCTAAATAGAAATTATTAAGCAAATAATTGAATTAATGTTGAAATAATTAAATAAATGGAAAAATATGTGAATAAATGATATACAAGAATAAATAAAATAATTAAATATTTATATATTTATATAAATAGGTTAGAAATAAATGAACAAAAAATTTATTTATGAAAAATTTACTAGACAAATAAATAAATAAATATATAAAAATGAAATAAATAAATAATTTTGTATAAAAAAATCTATAAATAAATAATTAGTTAAAATATATCGATAATCGATAAATCGAAAGTCGATAAATAAATCAATAAATAAATAAATTAATAAGAAAATAAAAATATAAAAGTAAAATAAATAGTTAATAAATTAAAATTTATTAATATTAAATTAAATTAATAATTATTTTTAATATTGTTAATTAAAATAATTAAAATATATTATGCAATACATAATTTTTCTCGATTATCGATTTCGATTATCGAATTGGCTTACGATTTCAGCCAATCAGAGGGCATCTAATAGCATTTTGGCGCGCGAATGTCAGTCTAGTGCGGGAAGTCATAGTGAGTGGTTGTGTGATCGTCGCTCCAAGGATTCAAGGATTCAAGGATTCAAGGATTCAAGGATTCTACTGCGTAGTAAGTGATTTTCTTCACATTTTATTATTAAATTTATAAATTTCTATCATATTCGTTTAGATAATAATTATTTATTACTAATATTGTCGAAATTATTTAATATTTCGGGTTTTTTTTCTACTTTTTTCCGTTAATCGTTTTCGTCGTATACTTCGATAAATTCTACTGCGCAATAAGTGATTTTGTTCATATTTCGGTATAAAAGTTACAAATTTCTATCATTTTCGTTTAGATAATAATTATTTATTACTAATATTGTCGAAATTAATTAATATTTCGGGTTTTTTTCAATTTTTTTCGGTTATTCGTTTTCGTCGTATACTTCGATAAATTCTACTGCGTAATAAGTGATTTTGTTCATATTTCGGTATAAAAGTTACAAATTTCTATCATTTTCGTTTAGATAATAATTATTTATTACTAATATTGTCGAAATTAATTAATATTTCGGGTTTTTTTCAATTTTTTTCGGTTATTCGTTTTCGTCGTATACTTCGATAAATTCTACTGCGTAATAAGTGATTTTGTTCATATTTCGGTATAAAAGTTACAAATTTCTATCATTTTCGTTTAGATAATAATTTTTTATTACTAATATTGTCGAAATTAATTAATATTTCGGGTTTTTTTCAATTTTTTTCGGTTAATCGTTTTCGTCGTATACTTCGATAAATTTTACTGCGCAATAAGTGATTTTGTTCATATTTCGGTATAAAAGTTACAAATTTCTATCATTTTCGTTTAGATAATAATTTTTTATTACTAATATTGTCGAAATTAATTAATATTTCGGGTTTTTTTCAATTTTTTTCGGTTAATCGTTTTCGTCGTATACTTCGATAAATTCTACTGCGTAATAAGTGATTTTGTTCATATTTCGGTATAAAAGTTACAAATTTCTATCATTTTCGTTTAGATAATAATTATTTATTACTAATATTGTTGAAATTAATTAATATTTCGATTTTTTTTCTATTTTTTTCCGTTAATCGTTTTCGTCAAGATAACCGCCGCCATTTTGTGCTTCGTTGATTCGAATTCGAATTCACTTGTTCCTTCTTAATATAGGTTTTTTTATAATTTTCTTTTATGAATTTGATTTTTATTTATAAAAATTATCGTTTGATTTTTGGAATAATTTCGAAAAATGACTTACATATATATATATATACATATATATATATATATATATATATATATATATATATGTATTAATTATTACATTTAGCATTGTAATTATTTATAATAAATTATTAGATGCATAAATTAATAATAATAATTTAACAATTCAGAAATTATTAATCGCTATATTCGAAAACTCGATTTTGAAACGATCGGGCGAGTACGTATATTTTCGTAAATTTTCGCGTCCTATAAATACAAGGCAAATCGCGACGGAACGATCACTTCTTATCGAACTTAATTAAGGAGTAGATCGATATTATAACATTTTAATTTAAATTGTTTAACATAATAAATAATTTTTAATATTATAAATTTTATTTTAAATTAATATTTATAATATTGCTATGATATATAATATATTATTTGTTCATTTTATTTTTTAATTTATTTTTTATTTTTTGCTTTAATTATTTAATCGTTTACATATTATTTTTTTTAAATATTTTTTTTTTTTTTTTTCAAATTATTTTTTCATTTATTCTTTCAATTATTTATTTATCTATTCATATTTTTTTATTTATTTATTTATTTTTCTTATATTTATTTCTTAATTTTATTATAATATAGTATAAATAAATAAATAAATTTTAATATCTGGGTCTCGACGTAGTCACCTCCTAGTTGGTGAGACCTGGTAATTGGCATCAGTTTCCTTTTTATATTATTTGATTATAAATATATTAGATATAAAAGATTATATTATTAAAATTGTATTTGAAATTATATTTGAAGCTTTTTTTTATTATAAAGATTTTATATTAGTTTTTGGAAACTGATGGTAAGCTAAGAACTACACTAATTTCTTTTTTCTATGTTTCAGATTTTTTTTTTTTAATTCAATTATATATTTTTTTTTCTTATTTTTATATGTATATATTACATTGTATTATACTTAATTTACTTATAGCATTTTGATTATTTTACAAATAATTTCGAATATTTATAATTCGCAATATATCATAATTTCAATTAAAATTTATAATCTAAATTTTGATAACGAACAATCGTAATGTAACTTTTCTAAATTAATAGTTTAAATTTATAGAACTCATAAATATTTTGAAATATTAGATATAATAATTATAACAAATAATATTTTATATAGCAATATTTTCTTAAACAAATGCTTCATAAAAAAAAAAAGAAGGGAAAATATCAAAGAAATATTTTACTTCTTTTTCTAATCCACCCCTCTCTAATGATAAGTTATTTTTGTGATCGCGCGCAATGCGATCAGTAGAATCAGTGTTTTGTTTCGTAAAAGTTTTTTTAAATCCTTTAACGGATAACGCGAAATTAGAATCAGTGTTTGTTTCGTAAAAGTTTTTTTAAATCCTTTAACGGATAACGCGAAATTAGAATCAGTGTTTGCTTCGTAATAGTTTTTTTAAATTCTTTAATGAATAACGCGAAATTAGAATCAGTGTTTGCTTCGTAATAGTTTTCTTAAATCCTTTAATGGATAACGCGAAATTAGAGTCAGTGCTTCTCTCAAGAAAATAAGGCGATCATCCATCACGCGAAGAGGTAAATATCTTATTTTATTTAAAATAAAAATTTCTTATTCTTTACTACGATATAGAATCATTAGATTTTTAATTTTTATCATTATAACATTTCAATCTTTATTACTGTTACATTATAATCTAATAGAATTTCCTTTTTTTTTTAAATTTAATTTTTGTAAATTATCTCAATTATATTTTAAATATAATTATATTTCGTTTTTTTGTTAGACATCCTGTCCACATCCTTCTACACGATGATGACTTCCTAGTGTGCCATAGAAATTCTTCGCATCTAATGGTGAGTCGCATGCTTTTTAATTCCTCTGGTCCATTCAATCATGTCGTAGGATGAAAGGTCCGAATCGACACGAGTGACTAGTTGTATACGTAGATTTTTGCACGAGCATAATGACCACGGGTATTTTATTATACTCGTGAGTAGTAACATTTTGTGTTTTATTTATTAGTTTAGGCTAGGTCTTCTTGCACATCGCGTTTTTAAATATTAAAAACAATAATATTAAAAACAAAAATGTTTTTATTTTTCATTTCATTCACATAATAATAAATTTTTAGTAAATTTCAAATCAAAATTTTCAATTTTAAGATGAAATATAAAATTTCTATTTGATTTTCTCTTGTTAACGAAAATATATTAAATTATGTGTGCAAAAAGACATTTCGCGACAGATAGATTTCGGAATCAAAGCAATACGTTTTGAATATTGCTTTCGTTTTAAATATGTTTTGATGAAGAAATCGTCTGAGGTTATTTTTATTAATAAATTTCTTTTTCAAATTTTCTTTGCCTAATAAATATTAAAATTAATATTTTTTTAAATTAGAAAAATAAAGTTTGAAATAATTCAAATAAATTAAAAAGTATTAGCCCGGTAGAAGAAAATATTATACTAATATATCTTTTTTTAGCTCAGGATTTTCAGGTTTAACCCTTTCCGTATCCATTGCCAGGATCTCGCTCACGTGCTCAGATGCTACTTGGGTGAGAGAAAGGCGATGGGTATGACGACTAGTCGATAAGTTAATGCAAATTTTTCAGCGACTGACGATGAGTTAGTGATCGTGCACGACGTATTTTCCACATTTTGTGTGTGTGGTTAGGCTGTGGAATTGCGTCGGTTACGATTATCGTTTCAATCATTATTACTAATTTTCATGACAATTTCCAATCGTATTTATTATTATACTTCCTATGAAATTATATATATCTCTATGAAATTATATATATATCTCTGAAATTATATTATATATATGTCTATGAAATTACATTATATATATCTCTATGAAATTACATTATATATATCTCTACGAAATTAATTGCAAATTATAATTATGTTGGTTATCAAATTTTCTATTATCTAATTCATTAATATCATCTTTTTTTCAATGATAAATAGAATTACAAGTACGATTAAAATATTTTTATCGCGTTTTACGCAATGGTCGCTAGCCATCGTCAGTCGATTTCAGGAAAATGGTACGTAAAGTTAGAGTGTGAAAGTAGCGTGCCAAGCTCGGGTGTCGGAGGTGTCCCGGGACGCTTTCCCTAGTGTAGGCTTTTGCGCCCGAGCATTATGCGTGAGAATCGTGGAATGAATGTGTTGGTGTGCCCGTTTTGCCATTTTTTTAAATATAGGGTTAGGTAGGATAGGTAGCATACTTTCTGGTGCGAATGTTAATTATAAGTAGGTAGGGCCGGGCAGATTGTCACAGTCTCTGGTCGGGTAGGCGCGTTTTCGCGTGACAATCTGTTTCAGGAAATCAAATTTGAAAGACGAGTGTAAGGCTGAGACTAGTGATCATCGACCGATCACTCGTTTCTGGCTTTGCTTTCGATTTTTCGAATTCCGCGGTCGCGGTCGCGATTTGGTTTCGAAACGAACGTTGCGCTCGAGATTCTGCACATGTACGGACAATGGTCATCAATGATCGTTAGTCGTCCATGTGCATTAGTTTCCGCGATTTAGACTTTTTTTTTTCTTTTTTTTTTTTTGGTTTACGATTAGTGAGTCTCGAGCCTAGATTTAAGTTTCAGCGGGCATTGCGCCCGAAGGAGGAAGACCGAAGAGGCCTCGACAAACTGTCACGAAGAGGGGCTGCAACGAATGGCTTCTCATTTTTTGGATCTTGTTTGGGTCCACAGAATGGGAAGTCATTGTTACTACTTTGTCATTATGCTCGTTTAGAGTCAGTAGTAGTAGTAATAGTAGTAGTAGTAGTAGTAGAATAGTAGTTGTGTGTGTTGTGTAGTAGTTGTATTTATTTGGCCGATGTGCATTCCGGCCCAACGTACAATCATCATGGACAAATGGGCAATCGCGATTTTTTAATTAGTGTTGCGATAAATAAATTACGGTTTGCATTAGAGTTGCGAATAAATAATAATCGCGTTTGCTTTAGTGTTGCGTTTTAAAAGATATCGCGATTTTTTTTAATAATATAAATGATATAAATGAAATGTAATTTTTTTTAAAATTAGTATTAAAAATTTGTATGTTTTTTTTTTTTGTTTCGAGTTTTAATTATAGTGATATTAGTTTCCAATTTATTTGTATTCTTATTAGTATTGTCTATATTAAATTTATTTTTAAATTTAGTAGCGTTGCGATAAAAAATAATCGCGTTTTTGAAAGTAGTGTTACGTTAAAAAGTGATCGCATTTTTGAAAGTAGCGTTGCGTTAAAAAATAATCGCGTTTTTGAAATTAGTGTTGCGTTAAAAAATGATCGCGTTTTTGAAATTAGTGTTGCGTTAAAAAATGATCGCGTTTTTGAAATTAGTGTTGCGTTAAAAAATTTTCGCGTTTTTGAAAATAGCGTTTCGTATATAAAATGCCCATAATTCTTCCACTAATAAAATGTGGAAATGGTCCTATTTCCGGATCACAAAATGCAGTTACAAGAACTGCAAAAGTGTGGTCCCTTTTTTGGATCACCAAATGCAGTTACAAGAACTGCAAAAGTGTGGTCCCTTTTTTGGATCACCAAATTACCTTATAGCCTCTTTTGGCTATTTCTTTTCAGCGTCCCTGAATATTGAAGCATTTGTTTATAAAAATATTGTTTAAAAATTTATTCGTATGAATTTTTTTAATTTTTGTAATATTATTTAAAATCATTATGATTATAGTAAAAATATTAATTCATTTAATATTCTTACTATGATATATTAATATAAATTCAGTTCATTTCTTTGAATTACAATAATTATTCGTTATCAAAATTAAAATTAAATTTTTTTCTATGTTACAATTTAATTAATTTTGTCTATATATACAGTATTTTTTATTTTTTAATTGTTTATTTTTAAATTAGTTGTATAAATATTCGAAATTTCTATGTGAAATATAATTAAATTTTTTTTTTTTTCAGATTTCAGATTTTCAGAATTCATTTATGTTTCATTTAATTGATTTTATATATATATATTTCAGAGTTTTTTTTTTTTTTTTTAGATCTACTTCATTTTTCAAATTCACGGGTCATCACGAGATATATATGTTTTAGCTTAAAGTTAGATTTAAATTTTAATTTTAAATATAATTTAAGATAGATATTTAAATTATATATTTATTGTGAGCATATTCCATATGAAGATACGCTCCTACATACATACGATAAATTAAAATATTTTCAATATCTTTATTTCTTTTCTTCTCTAATAAAATCAAATTGTTCTTATTCTTCTTTCGATTTCTTCTTTTTATGATTAGGCTTTTATGATTTTTTGGTATTTGATGAGAATAAAGTCTTGTGGTCGAATGTCATTCTTGTAAATCGATTCTGATGGTCATGGATTTATTCTTTGTTCGTTCTTGTGTCGTCAAAAGTCGTAAGTCGTTCTTCTACTAGATCTTCTACTAGTAAATATCAATCTGTCTGGTGATTCTCGTAAATCCATTGACATAAATTGTGATAAAGCCTATGATTCAAATTTTTTAATTTCTTAATTTTTCTTTAATTTTTCTTTCTTGGGTTTTTACATTTCTTCTTGCGCTTGTTTTTCTGTTCTTTTTTTCCTTTTTTTGCAATGATTGAAGGCATTTGTATTTCGATTGAATATCTAACAATTCTTTTTTTATTTTATTATCGTTTATATTAAATAGGAGCATATCTTTGATATGGATGATGCCAGTAGGACACAAATCGTAGATTTAAGATTTAGCATTAAGATCTAGATTAAGTTAGATTTAAGCCTCGTCGTTGGATAACGTGAGATTAATTGCGAGAAGAATTGAAGAAAGAAAAATGTAAAAAACTTTTGTAAAGATCAATGTAAAGATCCTTGTAATTTATATGTATATAAATATATAATTTATATTTTAAATTATTTTTATAATACTTATTTTTTATATGTTTTATATCCTTTTGTCATAAATTTATTTTTCATTTATTTGTCTAGTTATGTTTTATATTTTTTTCTAACTTAATTATTAATTATTAATTTTAAATTCATTAATTATAATATTTTCTTTTTAGTTTTAGGTGGGTCTCGATGCGTAGTCACCTCCTCGTTGGGTGAGACCTGGTAATTGGCATCGTTTTCTAAAAATTCTTTTTTTCAAAATTATACAAAATTATATTTTATTGACAATACATTTTATTAGAAAATTTTTGAAATATATACGTTATCAATAACGGTGGTTCGGAAAACGATGGCAAGCCAAGAACTACGCACACCTGCAGTCCAGTCTAAATTTTGCATAATTTCTTTTGATTATTTTAATTAATTGGATAGACTGGACTGCAGGTACTAATATATAGAATATATATAGAATAATTAATAAATTATATTAATTAATTAAGTTAATTGTAAGCGTATTCCGTATCAAAATAAATTTTGTAATTTAAAGCGAAAAAAACTTAGATTATAGATAATAATAAACGAATAAGGATATATATACATAACTAGACAAATAAATAATCGCTAAATCGATAATCGATAAATAAATCAATACATAATTGGATTAATAAAAGAATCATAAATATAGAAGTCGGATATATAGAATAATAAATAATAAAAATATTAACAATTAAAAATTAGTAATATATCAATAAATTAATATATTTTTAATTAGAATAATAAAAATATAACGTGAAATACTTTAATTTTTCGCGCGATTTCGATTATCGAATTGGCTTAGAACAATCAGCCAATCAGAAAACGCCAATTTAAGTTGTAGCAGGTGGCTGGCGTCAGTCTCCTGTGGAAAATCATCATGGTAGGACGTGTGATCGCAACCGGTCTCGCTAATTCAACTACGCAGTAAGTAATTGTCTTCATATTTTCTTCTCAAATTTAAAAATTATTATCAGTTTTGTTTATTTTCTAATCCATTTATTATTCTAACGATGAAATTAATTAGTATTTTGTGTTTTTTCCATCGATCATATATTCCATTGTCGAGGTTATTCGTGCTATCGGTAGTTCCTGCTTCGTTCAACCGATATTCACTTGTTGCTTCATCTTAATATATTTCTTTCACGTTTATTTTGTAGTTTTGATATTCGTTCGTTAAAATTGTCGTTTGATCGTCGAGATAACTTCGAATAATGATACATACATACACGATTATAATACATACATAATAAATCGCGATAAATTTCTAGATGGTACGTTTGATGTTGTTTCTTCTAACAAAGATTTATAGAATAGATTTCTATAATCTTTTTATCCATTTTTATCGAAATGAACGTAGAAAATTAATTTTATTTCGTCGAGATAAATCACAATAGTGATATGTATTGCGTTTCTAAATAACATTTCTAAATGCACGTGTCTCATTGTAATATTTACGTATTTTTCTTTCCTTTTTGTTTATGTTACGTTGCTCGAGGCTAATGACATTTTTTCATAATATAGCTCTTCCAAGAAATTGGGAGTTTGCGTCCATATGACGCCCGATATGTTTCGACACGTTTCGACATTTTTCGACATTTTTCGGTTTGCCGAATACGCCCTTCCTTAATTCATGATTCGATAATCGAAATAATCGACACATTAATGTGTATCGATATTCGTGGTGATTAGAAATTTCTTTCTCGTAGTACGCGATCTACTTGTTGTGTAATAGGCGCATATTTTCTTTTATAATTATATATCATTTATCGTTCAATCAATCATTATTCAATTATGGATTCATTATTATAATTGGCAATTTTTCGGTAATAATTTCTTCGCTTTTGTTTAGCATAATTTACTTGACACAGTTTCATCGATTACAATTTCAACTCATTATGACTTAGACTTTTAAGATGGAATTTATGATCGATTATGGTTTTATTTTCACGAGGTCAATTTTAAACATTTTGTACGTTAATTTGAAAATTATTACTTTTTTTTTTATACAAGTTATTTTCAGATTAATAGTCCAACTTCAAAGACGGGAAGAATTCCAATATGTACGTCAATCGTCCTTTTTCAAAGAGAAGTTTGATTTTTTATTTATTCTATTTTTATCATATATGTGATTTATACAATATATTTATTTCAAGGTATTTTATATACTTTTATAACGAACATTCACGACAAATATCAATATTTATATTTGTACAATAATTTAAAAATATATATTCAATCTTTTTATACATATAGGAAATTTTTTTATTCGTGAAAAATTAATAACGTGGTCTAAAGAAAAGAAGGGTAATATTTTCTGAAACAAATGTTGGGAGAGGAAAAAGAAGGAAAATCTAAAGAGATCAATTTACTTCTTTTTCTATAGACCTTTCCATTATTGATACAACTTTATTTCCAGAGAATTTTTATGACCGCGCGCAATGCGGTTGGTAGATTCAGTGTTTGCTTCGTAATAGTTTTTTTAATATTTTAAAACACAATAGTTGTAATTAAATTTATTTATGATAATCGCGAAATTAGAGTCAGTGCTTGTTCGCCGATTGTTAATTAAACGGACGCGTTAGTAGTCTTTTATTTATTTATTTTTTTTCTTTCTTTTCTTTTTTCGAATAATATTCGTTTTCGGTATAAGATAGAGTCAGTGCTCAAGAGAATAAGGCGGTCATCCATCACGCGAAGAGGTAATTATTTTTATATATTTTTTATTTATTTCATCTTTTTCAAACAATCAGTATCGTATTTCAACGGTGTTCCACGTTTCGTTACAGTTTCCACTTTCCGATGACTACTCGACATCATGCTGCAGGCCATGGTAGATTCTTCGCATCTGTTGGTGAGTCGCATGCATTTATGTTCCTCCGATCACTCAATCATGTCGTAGGGCGAAAGGTCCAGATCGACACGGGTGATTGGTTGTATACGTAGATTTTTGCACGAGCATAGTGACCACGGGTATTTATCATACCCGTGAGTAGTAACATCTCTTTGTCTTGTATTTTATTTATTAGATCAGGATAGATCTTCTTGCACGTCGCGTTTTTAAGATAACATTGATGATTAATTCTGTATTAAATAACATTATAATTAATATTAATATAACATATCTAGTTATTAGAATAAATAATTAGTTTGATCGAGGAATAATCAGATTGAAAATATCTCGGTTATAATCATTTATAAAATTGAAGCGAAACAATCGTATAAATATACAGTTATGAAAATCAATCATTATTGAAGGAAAGGATAAATATAGAAACGATTTTCAATGAAACTTCTTTTAGCGGAGAAGTCGGATATCCTTTATTTTCGTTACAATAAACAATAATTAATTTTATCCTCGATTTCGCGATAACATTCGATTATTTGATTTCTTCGTTACAAACCTTGTTTCGAAACATTGTAATATAAAAAAATATTGTATTCTTTTCGTAAAAAAATGAAATTTCATGTGGAAGAAGATACTTCGCGACAGGTAGATTTCTGAATCGGAGCAAGACGTTTCGAATGCTAGTTTTTGTATTTCCGAAAATGCTTCGATGAAGAGATCGCCTGAGGTTATTTCATCATATATATGTTTCAATTTAAATTTAATTATTTCTTATTATCAATAACGATATATATATTTATTACAAATTTTCATAAATAAATTTCTTATTTGTCATTCGCATATTTACATATTTGATATATTCTAAAATATTATTAACAGTTAATCATTTAATTGATATTTATAAATAAAATTAATTGGTAAAGTTAAATTTGTAAAGTAAATTTATCAAAGTTGAATCTTGAACTACAGAATATTAGCTCGTTAGATATTCTAATAACTCTTTTTAGCTCAGGATTTTCAGGTTTAACCCTTTCCGTATCCATTGCCAGGATCTCGCTCACGTGCTCAGATGCTACTTGGGTGAGAGAAAGGCGATGGGTATGACGACTAGTCGATAAGTTAATGCAAATTTTTCAGCGACTGACGATGAGTTAGTGATCGTGCACGACGTATTTTCCACATTTTGTGTGTGTGGTTAGGCTGTGGAATTGCGTCGGTTACGATTATCGTTTCAATCATTATTACTAATTTTCATGACAATTTCCAATCGTATTTATTATTACACTTCCTATGAAATTATATTATATATATCTCTATGAAATTACATATATGTCTATGAAATTATATTATATATATGTCTATGAAATTATATTATATATATGTCTATGAAATTATATTATATATATGTCTATGAAATTATATTATATATATGTCTATGAAATTACATTATATATATCTCTATGAAATTACATTATATATATCTCTACGAAATTAATTGCAAATTATAATTATGTTGGTTATCAAATTTTCTATTATCTAATTCATTAATATCATCTTTTTTTCAATGATAAATAGAATTACAAGTACGATTAAAATATTTTTATCGCGTTTTACGCAATGGTCGCTAGCCATCGTCAGTCGATTTCAGGAAAATGGTACGTAAAGTTAGAGTGTGAAAGTAGCGTGCCAAGCTCGGGTGTCGGAGGTGTCCCGGGACGCTTTCCCTAGTGTAGGCTTTTGCGCCCGAGCATTATGCGTGAGAATCGTGGAATGAATGTGTTGGTGTGCCCGTTTTGCCATTTTTTTTAAATATAGGGTTAGGTAGGATAGGTAGCATACTTTCTGGTGCGAATGTTAATTATAAGTAGGTAGGGCCGGGCAGATTGTCACAGTCTCTGGTCGGGTAGGCGCGTTTTCGCGTGACAATCTGTTTCAGGAAATCAAATTTGAAAGACGAGTGTAAGGCTGAGACGAGCGATCATCGACCGATCACTCGGTTCTGGCTTTGCTTTCGATTTTTCGAATTCCGCGGTCGCGGTCGCGATTTGGTTTCGAAACGAACGTTGCGCTCGAGATTCTGCACGTGTACGGACAATGGTCATCAATGATCGTTAGTCGTCCATGTGCATCAGTTTCCGCGATTTAGACTTTTTTTTTTCTTTTTTTTTTGGTTTACGATTAGTGAGTCTCGAGCCTAGATTTAAGTTTCAGCGGGCATTGCGCCCGAAGGAGGAAGACCGAAGAGGCCTCGACAAACTGTCACGAAGAGGGGCTGCAACGAATGGCTTCTCATTTTTTGGATCTTGTTTGGGTCCACAGAATGGGAAGTCATTGTTACTACTTTGTCATTATGCTCGTTTAGAGTCAGTAGCAGTAGTAGTTAGTAGTAGTAGAATAGTAGTTGTGTGTGTTGTGTAGTAGTTGTATTTATTTGGCCGATGTGCATTCCGGCCCAACGTACGATCATCATGGACAAATGGGCAATCGCGATTTTTCAATTAGTGTTGCGATAAATAAATTACGGTTTGCATTAGAGTTGCGATAAATAAGTTACGGTTTGCATTAGAGTTGCGAATAAATAACAATCGCGTTTGCTTTAGTGTTGCGTTTTAAAAGATATCGCGAATTTCTTATAATTCGTTATTATTTCTTATAAAGTAATATTAAAATTTGTGTCAATTACAATCAATAAATTTTTTTATTTTTTTTTTTTTTTATGAATAATATTTTTCTAGTCAAACGGAACAAATAGCGTTGCGTTGATAAATAATCGTGTTTGTTCAAGTAGCGTTGCGAATATTAATTGCCCAAGTTTCTTCCACCAATAGTGTGGAGGTATTGATGTTCCTGTTCCTGAATCACTTTAATGGCTAAAAAAGCTAACAAGAGTGATTACACCAGGCAGTCATTAAGGAGGCTGCACTGGATTTTTTCTATCTATATTGCTTTATTTAAATTTGAGTGCATATAGTAGCGTTGCGTAAATATTTGATTATTTTCGGGAATTTTTCAACTCTTTTTTTTATTCTTTTTTTTCTTTTTCATTAATAATTCGATAAGTATAACAATGCACTCTTCGCGATCGATTTAATTTTCTTTTTCGCGAAAAAGAGTATTAGTTTAATAGTGTTGCGATGTAAAATGAATATTCCACTATATCGGTTTGCTATTCGGGTTTATATCGAGTGGAAGATATTTTTGTATTAGTGGCCCTTCTGGCTACTAAATTGTTTTCTTTTTCAGCATCCCTTGTCACATTTTGCGTTTGCAGAAAATATTACTGTAACGTGTACGTAATTTTTTTTTTTTTTACTTTTTAAGATTTTTGGAATATAAGTTTTTTGGTATCGATGATCGTGAATGTTCGTTATAAAACTTTTTATTCTGTATCGTATTATTTTAATTATTCCTTTTTTCATTTTTTTGTTCTTTCTCTGTACTAATTTTCTAAATAAGTTGGTTTCAGGTATAGGTTAAGTCTCAGCACCGGACTATGTATTCAGGAAACGTGGTTTTATCATCGGTTCAAAAGTAAGTATATAATTTTTACCTTGTCCTTTATCTAATTTCACTCGTTTCTAATTCGTTTCAGTGGATAACTAATGGAAGCATACTCGTATTTCATTTACCTCTCGTTGTTTGATTGAGATTTTTCCATAGATAGACTCCCCAAACGAGTTTAGATCATTTTTTGTAGAAAGACATTATTTTTGGACTTAGACATTTAGAACATTAGAATGAGATTATTTCGAGTTGGTATTTCTTAAAAATCGTATTAGCCAAATTGCTTTTAGGATAAATTTAATCAAATTTATGGATGGATGTATTTTTTAAAATATGAGATAACGTATGGAAGTGTTGCTTCGAGTAGAATATATTTGCGATTGCATGTATACTATCGTTATAATATAATATATTCATGTTATATAATAATATGTATATATTATTATTATAATGTAATATAATGTTGGTAATGTTGCTTCGAATAAAAGTGATAATAGTAGTGTTGCTTTTTTTATTCATGCTTGTAGTTATTAATATTTTATACTTTCGTGACAATGAATGTATAAAATATTGATATATTATATGGGATGTGATTCTTGTGTAGAATTACGTAGATATAATTAGATTATGGTAGAATATAATTTTTGCCTTTAGGTTTATCTTTATTACGTAGGCTTTCCTTTAGGATTTTTGTTATTTGTTTTGCAAAACTATCAATGATTAAATGTTTTGCAAAGCTAATGTTATAAGAAAAATTCATGAGTGTTGTATATTTATATGTTTATTCGTATATGTGTTAGTTAGTTCATAATATTGATAATATTTAGATCAGGATATCTCATAATGGAATTATATTTTATTTTGAAACGTAAATTATATATCTGTTAGATTTGTTTCTTATTTATTTCGCTGTTTGCTTAGCTTTTTGTTAAATAAATATATCAGATTTTCAAATCTTAGCAAATATGATTTTTTTTTATAATGTTAATATCTGATATGATGACTAGTGATTTAATTTTTCGATGTCGATATTTCAGAACATGAGACGTAAGAATATATTTTAAATGTTAATGTAGGTCCTTAGTCATGAATTTTTGCGGTACTTGTCTTCCGTATCGACTGTGTAGTTTGATATTAATTTCTGTTTTTTCTGTTAGATATCGCTAGCATCCTATTCTGCTTTGTTGGTAACATTGTGAGTCAGAAGGAATGTTTTAGGAATTTGGGCAGGATACATTCCTAAATTTGGTTTGCTTTTAAGATTTTTTTTTTTTGCTGTTTATTTTACGTGACGATTAAAAATTGAAGTTTCTATAAATCTACATTAAAAGAAAAATTTATCATTGATTTTAATTAAATTTTTATTCAATATGGAATGAATAGGATTGTGGATATGGTAGATTTCTTCAATTCGCGGTGAAAGTCTGGAAATTACTATACAATTCATAATTGTATTCGCGATAATTTGAGCAATATAAATAATTTTCTTGTAATTTTTTCATCAATTTGCAATTTATAATGTATTAAGCATTATTTATGAAAATTTTCCACATATCTATTATCATTCAAAATATCGTGAAAGGGGAGAATCTTCAATAAGGAAATGAACAAACACAATATCGTTCTTGATAAGTGTTCTTTATTTTTTGTAAAATTATACAGCCAAAATAATATCATAATTTGCAATGCAAAATTTAAGAACATAGACATTCGATTCGCGTTTCTTTTTTTGAACGACACGTGGACATTTTGTTACATTACTAAATATCGTATACCGTGCTAAAATAATTTCGTACATATTTCTTTCCTTACTCAACGTCAATTTAATTTAAGACATAGAGGAAAAATGATTAAAACGCGATACGCCTCCGTTCGCGCGGAAATGATACGCTTCAATCAACGAAAAGCCACTTAAACTATCTTGTAGGTGTTCTTTATTCTTTGTAAAATCATACAGCATAAGCGACCGTAGTCTACACAGTGTAATTAAGCGAGATACAAGTGACATGATCGTTCAACGATCGGGCAAACGACGATCAGGGTGCCGGTGCATTCGTACGACGTTCACAGACAGAAAAAAATTACTTTTATTCTCTATTTTATTTTATGTTGTTATTATTATAATTATTATTAATATTATTATTATTATTATTATTAATATTATTATTAGTATTATTATTATTAATATTATTAATATTATTATTATTATTATTATTATTTTAAATTATTCGGCACACTGCTATCGCATCGTTCGCCCTATGAATACAGACACACACACACACTTGTGAATTCAGGTGGCTCGAAATGCGCAAAGTCTTTCGTAAAAATTTTACACAAGAATGTCTGTCGTCCCCCGCGATGAGCGCGTGATTCAAAGGAAAGAAACTTAACGATTAACTCTGAAAATACAGACAAATGTAAATACACGTACACCTAAGCCCTAAGAAAAAACTAGAATCCTCTGCTGGGTTAATTATCTAAAATATAATATATATATATGTGTATGTACTTTTTTTTTTTTCTCAATTTTTCTTTTTCCATCTAAACGATTATCAAAGTTGCACTGCCGGCAATTAAATATCGAGCGATGTTTATGGATGAATAATCGAAAATGAAAATCGGCATTTGTACAAATAGCTCTGTGGTACGTAAAATTTGATTTCCCTACTATAATATAGGTATATAATATACATATATATTTATATATTATATAATATATATAATAGCTAATAAATAATCCTTAGTTAATTTTAATTAGTTAAATTCAATTAGTTAATAAATCCCGCTTTAAATCTGACGGTATCTATCCAACGCTTAAAATATTAAATCACTTATATATTTTATACGTCGTCCTCCCATTTTTCAAAAAGGAAAAGAAACACTCGTCCTCCTCTCTGTTTTATTTCGTTAACTGCTATAATTCTTATTTAATAATGATTTACAATTATGTAAATTTGACGTTTTATCAATTGCATTTAAATCGTCATTCGTGGAACAAAATATGTCGTCGTTCGCGAAAAATTCGATGGAATTCGACGAGATAAATGCAAACGATGATTGAAATGCGCGATTTGAAAGGGTCTACGACGAGAATAGAGAAAACGCTGCTCTCGAGGTTTGCAAGAAACGTTTCTGAACTTATAGGATCTAACTTTGGTTTGGTACTTTACATATTTTTTCGGATCGAAAGGTCTTATGAATTCAAATGCAAAATGTTTTTTTTTTAAATTCTTAGAAATGAAAAATTAAATTGTTTTATATAAAAATAATTTTTGTACAATTCAAGATAAAAGAAAATTTATTGAAAGAAATTCTTGAGATGATAGTTTAAAAATATAAATAAATAAAATTCTTAGTCGGGTAGTGAAATATACAATTTTTAATAATATTATTTGTTAGTTATTTAAAAGTATTATTATTATTTAATAAATAAAAGTGAAAATCATTTTGTTTAAGAAAAGATCTTTGATTTATATTTTATTTTTTAAATTTTAGATCATATATTTAATAGAACGTGTAAGTGAAAATCATTTTGTTTAAGAAAAGATCTTTGATTTATATTTTATTTTTTAAATTTTAGATCATATATTTAATAGAACGTGTAATTTGTATAATTATAAATGAAAACGAAACTAAATCAGTTTTAAAATAAGCTTCACGACGAGACCTTTGATCGAAAATATTAGTAAAAGTACTTAACCATAGTTTCCATTTTAAGAATAGAGACAATGAGTATTATAGGTAGCTACGTAGGAAACGTGTACACGGAGTTTAATTTCGCGATTGTTTTGTATTCCTGCGAGCGATGTCTTAGTTTCTAAAAATTCAGATAACTTTTTATATAGAATCGATAATAATAATAATAACAAAGTGACGGTGACAGAATGATTGCTTCGAGGAACGATTTATTTAAAAATCTCTTTTCCCTTACGCGCGTTAGTTAAAACAGAATGTATGAGGGAAAGTATCGTTAATTTTTCAACTAATTTTTTATTCATTGTTACATGTAATAATAATATTTCATTTGCAATGTTAATTTATTTGAGCATATAAAAATTAATTCACAAAAAAAAATTAAAAAAAAAGAGTATATATATATATACAATATTTGTATATAATACTTTAAAATTTGTGGAAGTTTAGCATAGAAAAAAGTGGAATATTTGAAAAAGATATTTAAAATTATTTCGATTTTTGATTTTTGCTACTAGTTCTCACGAGAGATACACACCTAAATTTTGCTCGAATTGCTTTCTCAATTCATCGAATTAATTAGTTCAGAAACGAACAAATCTGAGACAAACGAAGAAGAGTCGGACATAAATTTTCGGGGACGCACGAGTTGTGAATGCCATTTTTAATTGGACCACTATACGCAATATGATATTTCTGTCTGTCGCAAAAAATGTATGTAACATATCTACAAAATATACAAATAATTACGCGAGAATTAAAAAAATCGATGAACTACAACTGTTCGATCAATTTACGAATAATTATTAGATTGGATCTAATTAACGTCGAGGAACGCGACTTAAATTAATCGTATTACACGCCTGCTTCTTTGGTCAAGGGACTAAAATACGAGATCCTCAATAACTTTTTAATTAATCGTTGCAAATTATTCGACTTTCTCGCACTTATCCATCATCAGTCGAAAAAAATTGATCCACATATTGGGTTAGTTTTTGGACTTTGAGGTCGTTTTATAATTAACATTCGTAAATGTACAACACAATTGAACGAGTAGGACACGATAAAGTCATTCTTTTTAATATAGATAATATAAATGGCACTTATGAAAATAGTTTTTAAGATTTTTCTTTTTTTTTTCTTTCTTTTCTTTTTTTTTTCTTTTTTCTTTCGGAAAGAATTTAAAAATTTGCATAATCAAAGTCGAATTAGGTTTTGCTTAGATTTTCCTTGAAACATTTATACATGCGTACGATTTAAAGAATGAAACTTAGGTTAGGATAATTTGTAAATTTCTTATTACTCGTAATAAATATACATTCTCCAATTCCTTATTAATTTTGATATTTATTACTCGTATTGAACGTATCGTAGGAGATAGGAACACAGTTGCAAAGTGTGAACTGAAAGATATTTATGTAAGGATAAAGAGATTTCCAACGAAATTCTGATATGAGTTAAATTTGATTAAATCCCTATATATAATTTAACATATTTTTTTCAATTATTATATGTTACATGGAATTTTAATTTGATGATTTACTCTTTAAAACGTGATTCTTTTTTCCCTTTTTTTTTGTTTTTTTTTTTATTTTTTTTAATAACAAAACAGTTATTACTTCGTATAACTGTCTTTTCTATGTATTATTACTCGTATCACGTGTTTTATGACGATTGTACAATTATTCAGTACCAAAAATTTCGTTCTGCTTAAAATTAAAAGGTTCGTTCAAATATAGCAACAATACTCTTCAGACGCGACTTCTTCGAGATTTATTAAATCGCGAAGTATATCATCGTCAAACTGTACAATTTTCCAATATCTCTCTACTTTCTACGTACAATCCATTTGGAAATTCGTCAACTTTTTTTTCTTTACACCAAAACTGATAAAAGAGAGCTGAGAGGCGTGTGCTGGTGTTTGGATATGCAAATAAATATACGGTCATCGAGTATTCGACTCGATCGATTTTCTCTTTTTGATTAATATTTCGATCTTAAAGTAAAGAAATTTATAGAGAGAACATTTTATTGCAAGATAAAATCGGTAACAATTAAATGAAGAAAATTTTTTTATATAAACGAATAGTTAAATGAAGACAATTTTTTTATATAAACGAACAGTTAAATGAAGACAATTTTTTTATATAAACGAATAGTTAAATGAAGAAAATTTTTTTATGTAAATGAAAAAAAAAACAAAATTATAATATATAATATATAATAAAAATATATAATATATAATAAATATATAATAAAAAGAAATAAAATAAGATACAATTATACTGATCCTGATTAAGAAATTTAACAATTTGGTAAGAATTATCGGAAATAAATTACTTATTTCGATATGAATGGATTAAATTTTTAAATCTCGAACGAGATTACGTTTGTTTCAAGAATTTATAATATACGAAAAATTAATTTTTCATTTCATATTTACGAATTCGATTTTGATTTCATTAGATTTTGATCACGCGCTACGTTCTCTCTATACATTTCTTTACTCCAAAATTTTCATTCGACGATTCCATTTCGATTTGCAAGATTTATCGTATATGTTCAGAGTTAGTCAGGATGTAGTTCGTTTTCGTGTCGAACGAAAAAACTGGGTTCACCAGTTTCTATTCGAAAGAACCGTCATAAGGAACGCGTCGGATATATGCTGTTCTTTCTGAATGTGATAGTTTTCGCGGAGTTCCGTGCGACGACATTTCCTTGGAAATTCCGTCTCTCGCATTTCCATTCACACCATTCACAATCCGGACACAGCTGCGAATTATGCGCGATTCGTTTCGCTTTGAACAAGCTGAATATTTAAAGACGCATCTACACGAAGAAATAGAGTTTCGCTATTTTTTTCCTTTTTTTTTCTTTTTTCTTTTTTAATTTGCAATCTTAATTCTCGTCTAACGAACAAACAGTGTTTATTAGAGTTTATGTATATATTTATATATGTAATAATAATAATAATAATAATAATAATAATAATAATAATTCATAATATCAATTCATCCCAACAACAAGTTTTAAGGTATCATTTTTTTGATAGTATTTCTGTATTTTTCTTTTTATTTCTCTTTCTCTCTCACTCTCTCTCAGTTCTTTTTCATCCCTTCAATCGTACTTTCTTCCTCGTCAATATATCTCTGTTTTATTATATACTTTATATATATATATATATTTATTTATTTATTTATTTATTTATTTATTTACTTTGTTTTATATATATATGTATAGACTGATATCAACACGTATAACATCGAATTCTTCTATTAATCCGTTTCTTTCTTTTAATTCCACTTCGCGGAGAAAAAGTACGGTAGCTGAATGAAAAATCTTTAATAAGTCTTCTATTTTTCTTTCTCTCTTTTTTTTTAACTAATACGAGTTTAAACAACCGGAAACGCGAGATTCGCTCCGATCGTTTATAGTCTTTTTTTTCTTTTTTTTTCTTTTTTTTTTTCTGTTTTTTTAGTTTCGGCGTTTCGATATTAGTCTGAACGACTCTGTTTCACATTCCTCCTCTCATCACGACGATTTGTTCTCTAGGGGGAGGAAACGAAATTTCGAGGCGTTGTAATTTCTTCACCTTCGAATACCTCGGGTTCTCCTCTTCTCTTCTATCCGATCTCTCTCTCAACGTGATTCTCATAGATTTACATCACTATTTTTCGTTTCGACGGACACACGTGATCATTATAATCATTACTTGCACGCACACATAGCTAAGCTCATACTAATCGTGGAATGAAAGTGTGTTGTCGTGTCGTTTGCTCGTGATCTCTCAAGGGTTTGTTTCTCAAGTTTGGAACACGTGGTTGCAGTTTATCCTTTGCCATCTTATTAAGGAATTGTGGAACTTTAAAATTAAATTTTCTTATATATTTATATATGTATATTAAAATTGTCATTACGTTAGCTAATAGGAGTTGTTTAATCCGTTGTTTGCTTGGTATCGATTAATATAAAATTGCAAAAGGTTAAACTGAATTACGCTCAAGGTACGAAACAAAATACGAATCCGACGGTCGAATCTCGAAAGAGATGCACTATTGCGACGTGGTGCATTGACACAGATGATTCTATATAATATATATGTATAAATATATTATATGTATAGCAACTGTACAGTCGTTAAAAAAAAGTTTCTGAATGAGTATTTTACGCGTATTTGCGCAGTCTGCTCGAAAGAATTCTCTTCTGATTCGTTTCATCTTATAATTCTAACTTGTTCAATTTCTCGTTGGATTTGTACAACAATTCTTTTTAATATCGATAAAGTTATAAATTTAAATGAAAAGATATATTTGTTACCGTTGAAATCAAATTTATATTAGTTAACGAGAAGAAAGTTTTTTTTTTTTATCTCGATTCAAATTTCTATATATATATTTGTTAAATATTTTGTAACGAGAAATAAATCCGTGTTCGATATCTGTATTCCACGCCGCGAAAATTCGTTCAAACAGTCTGCAGAATGTCGGAATGTGATCGAGTCACTTCTCTACTGTGTGATGCTTTCGCTTCTTTCAACGATAATTGTACAAAAACTCGTTTGCAAGCGCGTTTTGAGCTTGCAATGAGACGTCGTGGCAGTATTATCAATAAGTAGACAGTGTATTGCTATATGATACAGAGAGCAAAAGTGTATTTAGAAATCACATCTAAGGCGCGCGAAACCACGCGTCGAGGATCAACAACCGTTGCCTTTGTTAATCTTTCGTTTCTCAATTTCGTTTCGAATAGAGAGGATATTTAAGGACGAGTTTTGCTTTTACCTACATCGTTTTTATGTACATCGATATCGAAACCGCGCGCACAGTTTTTCCGGTCGATTCTCCTTAATTAGTGTTCGCGTGTGCCTCGCCGCGCGATTCTTCGGCCAACAGAAATGACGCTCGTACATACACACACACAGAACTGTAGCGTATCATTGATGAATGAAATCGAAGTACCATAATTAGGCGAGACGTTAATATAGTTGTACGAAAATGTTTACGGCCTGTGAATGGCGCCCGGTCTGAACCGACGAAGGGACGTATATTAGGTGGATGATATATTTATCCTTTACACGTGTGTTTCTGCTAAAATATCGGTATATGTCGAAAGGATATATGGATCCTCCGTGTGACAAACTTTCGTGTGATCGATTTGTAATCCTAGGTCGTTCAGAAAAGAGGAACGCCGCCTCCAGCTTTGCCAACTGAATCGTTAATAATTTACACGAAATCGTAAGCTCGAATGAAAACGAATTTTTTTTTATTATTTGTCAGCGTAACGAGAAATACGGCGCAACATACTGCACTTGGAAAACCCTTTTGTTTGCCGCCCTTGTACTCGAAGAGGTTCCCCGAAATCTCTGCCCTCTTTTGTTCTCGCGCTCTTCTTCTCGCTCGTTAAAAAGTTTCTCTAAATTGTTTATACTTGGTTGGTACGTGGTTAATTATTAATCATTTGGTACGTTCAACGGCGTCTCTCCAACTCGCGATAATACTTGGCTCCGCGTCTGTCGCGCGTTTTCATGGTCGTCTAAAAAAATGCCTTTTCGTGCAAGATCCTCGAGGAACTCTCCTCGTGGTCGCGTGGACGCGCATAAGACACCCGATAATTCCTAAATCGATACGATAAAACTTCAAATCAAGAGAATCTCTATCGTATTACTTACGTAGTAATAATAATAATAACACCTGCACGTGTTCTCGTAGCGAACCATTTTTTACTGACGACAATAATTCGAAATTGCTAAATAGTACGTTCCTTTGCTTAAGCTTCGCCCACGTTTCTTAACAGATCGGTTGGCTCTTGCCTGATCGGGATAGAAATCACAATATCATCCTCTCTTTTATAGCGATCATGTCCAAGAGCCTCTTCGACCTTCTTTTAATTTAATTCTCATTCAGAATCGTCCCCGATCCGTCGATCGTGCCTCGATTTCTTCTTCTTCTTCTTCTTCGGGGAACACATTTATTTCTTAAGGGATGCTTTGTCGTTTCTCTCGCTCTCTCTCTCTCTCTCTCGCGCGCGCTCTCTCTCGTTCTCGCTCTCTTTCTCTCTGTGTGTCTCTATTAAAAGGGAGGCAAAAGCAAAAACCCTCGAACACAGTTTACAGTGCAGTGTCACAAGAGATCACGATGATCACTCTGATCCCGGAATTGGCGATGCAAGCAAGCGGTCAGGATCGGTCTTTTTGAAAGGTTTAGACCCCGACGAAAGCTCGCCCCAAAAGCGGATTTTTTTCTCAAAGTTCGAACCCGGATCTCGCGCACTACGCTCTCTCTCTCGGACGAGGACGATCGGAGACGGTCCCGAAAATAAATTCCTAGGTGCACCTATGACAGACTCCTTAACGTAGTAGAGGTATCGGTCCTTAAAGCAGCCACTTGGCCACCAGGATCATGATCAAATGCGATGCAAGGCTGGTGGCGGACGCTGTTCCGGTCACCCTCACGTCACTGTCCTTCAACAACACATCGTCGATCACGTGGATGATACCGTTGGTGCACTCGACGTCCGGACGATACACCCGAATCCACTTGCCCTCCCACTCGATCTGGTAAACTGTAAAGAAAAACGAGTTTCGATCGATAAGTCGGTAACGGTGATAAGAGGAGGAGGAGGAGGAGGCGTTGCGTATTTCGATTTGAAACGATCCGGATAGATCGGATGAAACGAAGCGAGTTGCCATGTTCTTTTTTTTTTTTTTTTTGCAGCGGATAGACAGATTCGAGTGAGAGCATGTTCACTTGTCGAGCATGAAAAGAGTCGGATGAGACACTGAAATTGCGATTGAAATATCGAGTTCTGGGTCTACGGAACACATAGACGCAAAATGCATGTAGCGAGTACTTGTATGCTTGGTTACATCGTTATCTAATTTCATTTTAGCTCTGTTTTGTCGATCGAGAAGATGTTTCTCGCGCTTTTTCCGCGTTAATGATCGAGGTTTCGGTTTGTCGTGGTTGGAAAAATCTCGCGTGTTTTTAGTAGTCGATAGTATCGTTGGGAAAGTTGAGAATAGGTGACAATATCCGAATAGAAAATTTTATTTAGAGAAATAAAAAACTATCGTTTCATGATTCGAATCTTGACGAAGTTGCATATATGATGTGCAAATATATTGTGTGTGTAAGTATGTAGTTGTTAGTTTATCAAACAAACGGTAATAGCTTATAATATTTCAATTGTCAAGTCTCTAAAGATTAAGAAGCGTAGTAGAAACTTTCGTGATGAACATTTTCAAAATTCGAACTTTCAATAAATCTATAATTATGCATATATTCAAAACGATGTCAAAATATCAACAGAGAAGCAGAGAAATTAATTTAAAGTGATGAAAACGAGGTATCTGAGGAATGAGATAATCTGGCTGACGATTCTTCCGTAGGAATTGGAAATTATATATACTTTTTTTATATTATTTTCTCCTTCTTTCAATTATTTCTCTCGATATTATCAAATATTTCCATTCCAACCCCCTCGTTCTTTCGTTTTCATTCATTAATTGTTAGGAGGATAACGTTAATCGAAAACGGAAAACATTTTGACGATTCAGAATTCGTGGGTAAGAGAATGACCGAACGAACACGTGGCAATTAGCACCAGGAGTAATCAAGGAATTTGCATTTAAATGGTGGTCGAAAGGTGCATAATAAATCGTCTTGCGGTCTCCGACCATAATTGTGCACGTTCTTCGATCTCCGCTTGCCGAGAGTGGCCGGAAGCCGCCAAATTACCGTGTATCGAAACCAAATTGCACCCCAATGAGCCATTTCCTTCTTTTTCTATTATTTCATGTTCGTTATTGAATGTGAAATTTATCGATCGTATAATTGTAGAAAGAATATATTTTTGTATATTCGAGAAGAAATTTATAATATATATTAACACATCAGTAATGCTGTTATCTTTTTTTTTTAATAAAATTAAACGAAAATTATAAAATAATTTATTTAAACTAATTTGTCTCGCTTAAAATTAATCGAGTAGTGAGATAAAAAATTTTATTACGTTTTATCGCGTTTATCACATTTTAAATGTTTACATAATTGGCTTGCTACTGATAATTTATTAATAATAATAATATTATGGAAAAACATAATTGGATAAATTTCGAAAAAATTAATAATAATCTTTCTACAATTAAATGATGGTTGTAAGAATAGAATATTTCTGATGATCGGTGTGCATTTAATTAAAATTTTTCAATATATCAAATTTTCAATCGTGATAATTTTATTATAGGAATTTTTTCAAAAATGAATCTGTCGAATTTGATCGCTTTGAAACAGCGAAGAAAGCTCGTGGTAAATATATCGTGTAAATTAAAAACGTCGATAGATAACTAGAATTGAGGACAATTTACAGGTATTCATATCGTTCTGTTTTCACGCTCGTCTCGACCATTTATCGTCACGAAAGGAAATGGCAGCCAATATATTTCGCGCGTAATCGTTCGCATTTATCTGTATCCGGAACTTTTTCTCATTTCATCTCATTTTTTTCGTGCGAAATAGATATCGTATAATACAAATGTCTAAAGTGATATCCAAGTAGCAGGATAGTGGACGAATCGTAATTTTTTTCAAATTATTTCTTGTCTTAATTTTTAAACAAAAAAAAAAAATATATTTGAATTATTTTAATCACTACTTTGAAAAAAGGAAGTAAAATTTTGTTGCAAAGAAAAAAAGAGTAGAAAAAATATCTAAGTTGAAAAATTTTATTAATTCGTTAATCTCTTCGTTAAGCCATTTATATCTATATAAATTCCTATTATTTCTATTATTTTTTTTCCCTCTCATCCTGGAAAAATTTTCTCAGATCTCAATTTTTCTTAAAAGGAAAAAAAGAAGAAAAATGATTTATGATATTTGATCATTCCAATAAATGTTTAATCACCGTTCATAAAATAAAATAAAATTCGATATTAAAGTTTTTTATATCTTGAGTGTTAGTCTAAAGAAAAACGACGACGACGACGACGACGACGACGACGACGACGACGATGAGCACACGACTGCATGACCAGACGTAATCGTGTTAAAACCTAGTCTTGCGTTTTACTATAACAAGCTTTTAATTGATTCGTTGAAGCGAGCAACAAGCAGAACATATACGCCATGTATCGATTGTTTTTGCAAAATCAAAAGAATATACTCACCGTGCAATTGCTCGAATATGTAATTAATATGTTATGATATATGAGGAAATCTATAAAACTTATCACATTAAATTGATATCAATCTCGAAACACAATGAATTGTTGTCCCTGATAAATGATGAGAATGAAGATTACGGAAAAATTGAATGAAATTGAGCAATCTAACGAACAGTGATAGAAAATATTCCAAAATTATTCTTTCCCCCTCTACTAATGAATTTCCATATCTGTATTTTCTTTTTATTTGAAATATTAGGGGGAAAAAGCATAGGTTTTCTTTATTTCCTATCTTTTTCTTTCTACAAATTTAACATTAAAACTATTAGCAATAAATATAAAAATATTTTAATATATGAAAAATTTTAATTGAAATTATTTAGAAATATATTTAATAATGAAATTATTAATATGAAAAGTTTGGTAATTTTAATGTTAAGGATTACATTTATTAAAATTTTTTTAATAATTTACTTTTAATTTAGATATGGAAATTCATTGATAAAAGTCACTGCCAATTAATATAATTTCGCAATATAACGAGCATTATCGTCACTTTCACATTTTTATTATCGAATTCAATCGTTGTTTTACTCTACTGAAAACAAAGAAACAAAGCTGAAAAGATATTAAGAGAAAAATAAGGGTTGCACGTCTATCTAGGCCGATAGTTGATTGAAATTTATTCGAATATAATAGAAATATATTTAAAATATATTTAAAACGATAGAGAAATATATATATATTTTTATTCATTTCGTGCACGCATACGTTCAAAAAGCAACAATTAATTGCGTAGTGAATAAGCGCGATCTACGTATTTTGAAGAACAAAGAAAGCATTCCTCCTTTCAAGCACTGAGATTGCATGAAACGCGCGTACTTAATCATATTCGAAACGCAACCAAAAACGTATGTAAATTGTAAAAAATGTGAACGAGGACACGTGATCAAACGATTTTCATGTAGAATGACTTCGTGTTACGATTTTGTGTATCTCATTATCAAAAGTTGTTTCGTGTGTTTTTTCTTTCTTTCTTTTTTTTTTTGAAATGATTTTTTTATTTATGTTTTCGTTGTTACAGTGTAAATGTTTCTAATTAAAAACGATAAATGTGTGTATTTCGAAATTTTCGTTTCTATATACGTTGGTCATTTGAAAAATTTTTATATGGAATGAGAATATATATTTTTTTTAAATTACATTTTTATTTTTAAAAATATAATTTAACATCAAATAAAATAATAAAATAATGCAAAGTTTGTAATATCGAAAGGCTTCAAAGTATTGATTCATCTATTTGATAAAAAAATTTTTTAAAAAATTATAGAAATATAAAATTCAAAGAAAACTTGTGTAAAGTACAAATTAAATAATTAAATTAAATATCTTATTTTAACTGCTTGAATATTTTATTATAGCCATTATATTATAGGCAACAATTCCAAACAAAACTTCATTTCTTAATTTTTATTAATTCTTTATTGAAAAATAATTTTTACTCGTCAACCCATATCTTTCATAATATACAATCATTCAAAAAAAATAAAGTTTTTTCAAATCTTTTCACCATATACATTTAATTCTGAAAATATTTCAAATGACCCACGTATGAACTTTACGACAAAGGAAATCCAATAAGAATTCAGACAATGAAATTAACGCGTTCGTATATAATAAATCGCCAGAAACGTTTGGCAGAGCACAACATCATCGCTTGATCTTGACGTTTATCCATTTATCGTAAGAAAAATCACAGCTTCGAACAGACGATCGATTTGAAAAATACACGCCATCAAAGTGTACGCGCGTTAGACACGGTGCGTGAAAGTGCTGAGAAATATATATATATAGATAGAACCCTTCACAAATTGACAATATGTGCGCAGAGCTCGTACTGGTGGAAGCACGTGTCGTCGCTCATCGGCGACGTCTAAACACTGAACTCACTCACCCAAAGTTTCTGGACGGATCATGTTTTCGTCGTACTTGTCATCTAAATGTAACCAAATAGATAGCATCATGTTTGAGAATGAAGACAGACCAAGGGCCCCGAGATGAGATCCGGGGCCTTTTATGTACGAAGCGTTATTTTCTCTCTTTATTCCATATTCATAGAGAAACACAGCGTTACAACAATAAGACGGATACTCCCGGACACATTTACGTTTATATATAATTAATTTGAAACAAATGTTTGAGTGTATCTGAGAATATATCTGGGTAATTGCAAGAGTGCTTATGCAAACGATTATTCGTTAAAACGTTTCATCCTATCCTACTTACTTTCGCTGTACTCCCTGATACGAAGCTTCAGGCTGTCTCTGGCTGCTGGAAGGACGATGGTGTCGTTGTGCTTCATCTCCTTCAGTTTGGCCATCGTGTATACTTCGTCCGCTATCACGAGATGTCGTTCCAGGATTTGTTTCGTCTATAATAATAATAGATTTTTATCATTGAAATTTATTGAAACGAGAGATATAAAAGGGAGAGCAAATTGTTCTAGGTGTAAAGTTAGATCACATTTTTGATAGAGAATGTAAATAGTTTTAAAATGTTATATTAATTCGAGTTATCGTATATAATGAAGATACACTTACGTGATAGCTGAATTCAGGCATAAAGATCTTTTTCGAAGTGGATGGGTAACTGACAGCCGCTACTTTCCAGGCGTAATCGCGCGGTGCAAAGTAAGTGAAACGCGTTGACGTGTCGTTCAATTGGTCGTTGAATCCTTGCCGTTGTCCAAGGAAGTAGGTAGAACTTGAAAATAAACAAATACATTGAAAAAATTTGTTTTAGAAATTCGAAAAATCGGAAATTCAAATTCTCCCATTTCCTAATTCTTCGAGGAATATCTTCATTAAATTTAGGATATCCCAAAAGAAAAGAATTCGCTATTTTGTATTGCTGTATAAATTTTTATTAAATCAATCAAGATTCTACAAGCAATTTAAAAAATTAGGACTTGAGATTTAGGATTTTTTTCATAAATTACGTTCGTAACTCAATTTACCATTTTAATGACAGAAATGATAGTTAACATATTAACCGTAATAACTACGTTCGATTGTAGGCCAGCAGCCAGGTGGTAAGCGTTCGATCGTATCCTTGAGTAGTATCATTCGTTTGAAACGGTTTGTAAATCAAGAGAGAGAGAGAGAGAGAGAGAGAGAGAGAGAGAGAGAGAGAGAGAGAGAGAGGGGCGGGCAACGCGTGGTAAAAGGGTGGAAACACAGAGGCAAACAAATCGATCCACTGGATCTTGATATTCGTAAACGCAGAGACGTGACGTATAGGCATAGGTAGGGAAGTAGCGCTATCGATGGCTTGTGGATATCACGGGTATGGGGTGATGGAATGCTGACATCACCATCCATCCACCGCATCGAATAACGATACCTATCGTATAAAGGGACTAATGGCATTAAAGGTAGCGTATAACCGATCGTTTCCTAACCGATAGCTGTTCAACGATTCCTCGTAACAAGATAGGATACTAGCCTTTCCTCTCTGCATGACGTTGCATCGTTTGCGATGAATATATCGCTTACTAATAAATTCGTCTAACCAACCGCTTTGGGATAGGTTTGAAGCGAACGAATTGCCCCGCGCTCGAAGAAAAATACGCGTATCTTGCGTCGCGGATTTAATATAATTCGAACAATCGATACTTTTCCTCTGTACACTTATAGAATTTTGGATCAATTTGATAGTTTTACACCTCGTTTATTAAACCTGAATGTTGTTTAACCTCTCTCACTCTTTAATAAGGTTTTATTAGTATCGCAAAAGTTTATTTATCGGATTATTGGAATATTATTTAATTGGATATTCCATTATCGATGCATCGATAATTGAAATAACGGGAGAGGAATTAAATCGTGACGGATACGGCTTGGCAATATTCACAGTTCGAACACGTATTTGGGACCAGTTTCATTAGGGCAATCTAGCAGGATGGATGTTTGGCGCATGAAAAGAATGTTTCTGCATGTGATGCACGAACGAGCAACATTTGGCAACATTTAGAAATCATTAATGTTTTATTTTTTCAAATATTTATAAATATTCTTTATTATACATCAGTTTTCAAATAAATTCTAATTTTTGTTTCAATTTCTATTCTATCTCGATAAGTAAAGGCTCGTTCGCTTTTCTGAATCGGTGGGTTTAATCGTTCTTTTGAAATAGAATCCTTTAAATATGTAGGAATGGTATCAATAAGAGATCAAGGACAATTGCATTCAGTAGAAATTTAATAGATCGACGAGTAATTGGTGGTAGCATTCAATTCTTCACATAAGAGTTCTGTTTATATATTATAGTTTCAATCAAGCGAAACAATAGTGATTGGAATGAAGATTTTTCATGCTATTTTAATTAAATTTGAGATACGATGGAATTATACCCAAATAAACGATTAAAATCGATTTTCTCCGTAAATAGAAATCAGAGAATAGGTAAATAGAGTAATAATTTCACTGGTGTGATGAAAAAATAATTATATGAATAGTAATATCTAAATCAATATTTCCAAGATTTTTAATTATTATTTCCAAAATATTATTTCATTCATTTTAAAAGAATTATTACAAAAATATTAACTCACTTGAGCATAGGATCGGTTTTAAGTTTCTCGAGTACAGTGGTGTATGGAACTCCGAGAACTCTGTCGATGATATGAATCAATCCATTGGTAGCAGCGATATTTGCGGTAATTATTGTCGCGTTCACGCCACCTCCTTCGACAGTTATTATCGGTTTTCCGTTTGAGTCCTGAGCTACGTTGAAATATAGTTTCTTCTTTTCTGCCGCCGTGGGGACCTATAAAAGATCAAGGGATCTTGAGAAAAATCTTAAAAAACGCGTCAACATGCTTTAACATACCGAAACAACGATATAGAAAGAGAAAATGAGTTATCCGTTTCTTCGAATAAATCGCATGATGTCCAGATATTGTTAAAAGAATCTATTAATGCGCAATATTATATGCGATTTCGTTATAATTATTAATAATTTTTTTTACAATTTTACGAATTATCTTTGCTATTTTTCAAGTTTTTCAAAATTTTAAATTATCCAGGAAAAAAATTATGTCAAAGATTGTGCGGCTTCCTTTCATACAAAAATAGGAAAAATACTTTAATAATGAAATTATTCTTGAATAATTAATCCAGAATTATTTCGGATTGGTATCGGTTAAAGGAATGATTTATCAATTACAAAAATCGATTTCGCGTTCCGCTGCAAAATCTGAGGAAGCACAGTGGCAAAGTTGTAACTTGGCAAATAATTTATAATTAACAGGAGAGAGTTTGATGGCGCGATTTTATTCGAAGAACGGTTGAAAGTCAGTATCGTGCAAACAAGAACTTGTACATATCTAACTGCAAGTTACGGCGGAAGATGAGGGCCGAGTTAAAAGTTATGTGCTTTCCTACTTGCAACTTTCTCACAGAGAGTGGAAAGAAGAGAATTGGAAGGAATGTTGTTAGACGATAAGTCATCTTCGTTACGTGTGCATTTGTTACTTATGCGGACGTAAGAAGAAAAAGGTTTAGTTTCAAGGAAAGGTTTACTATTCTAAGATATTTCGTTTACTGCTTTTCCAAGTATTTTGCTTCTTTTCTTAATTCTTGTGTTGGTACAGTTGGTATAAAATAGAGTTTGAGGTGATTAATATGAAGGTTAGGTTTTTTCTTATGAGATGAATGCCATTGAAAATTTTTATCATCATGTAAAGGATGAAATATGAATTATAATGGAATAAATTAAGGAGATAGATTTATCAAATGAGATAGATTAAATTCATTTCAGACAAGTATTCATTGTAATTTTATTAAAATTCTCACAGTTTATATAGATATCATAAAAGAATTATTTAGATAATTTTAAAGCAAAATTCAAACGATTTTCAAAATATACATTTATTTTTCTAAATAAATATCATAAAATGAAATTTATAAAGCATTTGTCACGTTAATTCTTGAGGTCATGAAATTAGTTTAAAGTTGAAAATTTATTTTCCCCGTTAGAGCTTTGTGGCATTTTCTCAGAAAGTTCAACGAGAGCGGAAGCGCCAAACAGAGAAAGAAGTAAAAAGCCTCTAGGATGGAGGAGGAATAAAGAGTAACAATAAGCGAGAGAGAAAGAAATGAGAATAGAAAGAGAAAGCTTAAAGATAGCGATTTCTTCGATTGATCCCCCTTCTTTATGAATTTCCCGATTCGGCCACTTGTGATTACTCTCCCGATCTTTTGAATCGTTGTTAAATTCGTGCTAGTCGAGATTTCTCAAAGGGCAGCTCGAATAAATTCGATGAGAAAATCCACGCGCTCATTCTCCGGCTAAGAATTTTCCTATAAGCTTCTTTCCACCAGAGATCATTAGTTCATCTTTTACTTTTTGTTACTCGAGCTCTTCCATGCACTTTCCGCTTCCCTCGTTTCACGTTTCTTTCGTTTCATTCAATTTCATCTCCTTCTCTTCCTTTCTTTCCTCGATGTTTAGTACGCTTAAGAGCGATTCCGCTTCTTTTAATCGAGTTACACACACCCACTCGAGGAGTAACGGGGCCTTTTAATCACAGTTCAGCAATTAGAAACTCTATCGGAATGCTGAACACGTTCAACGTCGGAAACGGAGGGGTCGCCTTGCATTCGTGAGTTTTCTTTCTTACGTATTCTCTTAATAATAAATCTTTTAACGTGTAGGATTGGTCAAAGGGAAGCAGTGAGAATTCTTTGTCGGAAATGCGATTGATCGTAATCGCATTGTTTCCCTGCGATAGATTTCTTTCGAATCTCATGCGAGATTTAATTATGAAGGAATTTTTGTTTTTCTTGCAATTCTATCCTTTGATTCTAAACGTCGCCTTATTTAATTATCAACGATTATATTGAACGTAATTTCGTAAATCTAATTTTCAATTGGAAGGAATAGAAAGCGATTGGAAAATTAGACACTGAAGAATATCTTCGAAAGATATCGGACAAAAAAGATATTGTTCGCAAAGATTGTTTCAATATCCTATCTTTTGTGATCCAATTTTTCATCTTTTTCTTTTCAAACAAAACCCATCTTCGATAGAAGAAATAGTTCCTTTTAATTGGCAATTAGCTAAGAAAAAAAAACGATATCGAACGATGTGGATGTTATTGATCGGGATAATTTATAGCATCAAAGAAAATTTTCTTTTAAAAAATTTACTTTACATCCGTCTAACTATACGAATCAGAATCAAAATTTCGTACGCAAGAAACGATAATCGAGAATTTCGAAAATGAAAGGAAAATTTATTAATTCGTAATTATCGGAGAAAATGCAAATTTTTACGGTCCTCGTTTTAATATCTTACAAGTTAATTTAATTTCGTTGAATCAAATCGAAATCAAGAAAGAAAAGAAAAAAATTCGACAAGATTTGATTAAAGACCGTATAATACATCCCCCAATTACGCGATTGCTCAATTAAAGCGGTAAAAAGATCTCTTAAATATCTGTTGAAACGTAACACGGACAAAATACCAGGAAATCACTAATTTCGCCATTACGCAGGACCAAGCAGCTGCACGGCAACTGCCATTTATCGCTTCCAAACGAACGGCGGTTCAACGGGGGAATTGTATTTCGCGGAATGACGTCGAATAAATTAATTGCGACAACGTGTGCGCGTGGTGTGCGACTGCGGGAGGGGGACAAAAAAAAAAGAAGTCGTTTTATCTCGAATACGGCCCGCTTACGAAACTTTGGTGTTTCTCCTCCGCGGTTGTTTTATCTTCGCATCGGAGGTTGGAGCCACGCGTCATAAAGCAGAAGAGCGGCGTAAAACATATCCGCGCGATAAATTGGCGCGAAAGTAGTGTCGTTTAATGCAAATAGGTCGAGCTACGTGATAAAACGGGGGAATATTTTGGCTAACCATACCGCGCGAAGCGATTAAAAAGCGAGACAACGACGAGTCGTAAATTATTCTTATTAGCTCGTACGTTTTTAATGCACGATTGTTTCTTTATTTTCTTTCTCGATCGATTTGCGCGATTCTCGTTATTCGTTCATTATCCGTGATGTGCAAGTAATAAATGACTTTATGAAATATATCGAGGATATCATTGTACGTTCGGGTGAAAATTTATTAAAATAAATGTATAATTCTCGTTGTGGTGTAATTTTCTGAAGTGTTATTAACATTTTATTTTGACACACGTCAAAGGAAAATTTCCAATTGTAACGATTTTTTAATTAACGTTTGCATTTGTTGTTCCGTTTAACGATTTAAAGTTAAAATTTCCGTGACATTTGTGACATTCGAATGGGATAGGTTCTCTGAGTTACGTGTTTCGATATAAGTCTCGATATCTCTAGCTTAATTAGCGACTGTCAATTTTGATCCGTGAATGCAATTACCCGAAATCACCGATATAACTAATTACGCTTGAATATCCATGCCTCTATGACTCGATACACTGATACGGAACGCTGCCTTTAATTATATCCTCCGCCTGTTCATAAATTAACATTCTATCGGCGCGTATAAAGGTTTGATTTTCGTTCTACGATCAATCGATTGATTGTTACGCGATCACAATAGTGTAGAATATCGCGTGGATTGGACGCGGATAATTTTTGTGAATAATCGCAAGCGTGTAATTATAAATTTTATATTTGTAAAAATTATATAAGGAAATAAACGGATTACCAATTTATATATATATTTCGTGATCACGCTTTGATTAAAACTTCATGGAAAATAATAAGTTTATATTGTATATTTTAATCAGAATCGAATATATAGAATTTTAATGGAAAATTTAATGATACAAATCATTCGAAGTATCGATCGAAGTACGTAACACGAATAAAAATAAATGATTTAATTTAATTTTGTTAAAAATAATTGAAATTTTTATTATAAACGCGAGAGTTTCTTTATTCAGCTCACTGTTCCAAATAATAATTTTTAGAGACGTTTTTATCTGAATAATTTTTATCAAGCTTCAATCATAAATATGGAGTTAATATTAGCGAACGAAACCGAGTTCTCGTCGATGCAAAGCAATATATCATTCGATAATGGAATACGTAAAAATTAAACGAAAAAGGTTTTATTGACAGGATGACCTAAATAGCGTCGAAAAATTAATCCATCGGTCGTCAAAAAGCGATAAGAAAGATTTTTACAAAATGGAAGGAAGATGCGCGAAATAATTTACGAATGGATTACGATAAAAGTTAAAATAGGCGCGCTAATATTCATTATTGCTAATTGTCGGTTATTAAACAACATTGAACGGGCCGATATTTATTAGCACGAGCTGTCTCTTTCAATATTGACTTCGCCAGCTTTCGTTTATCATCTATATACGTATTAATTATTGTAAACAACTCGGTAAATCGTTCTAATCGAAAATAACGGTTATAAATATATTTCCGCCACGTTAAATCTTACGTAGAATTCGGTGAATTTCGTATAATCGATTGAACTGTTAAATTATAAACATTTTAATTGGGTAAGAATGTGGATGGTTTTACATTTAGAGGCAATTTCGATTATTTGTCTAGTTGGATGAATCGTATGAATTTTCATATATATTTGTGGAAATTAAATGATGAAAATAAATTACTAATTTAATCGTAAAGTTATGAAGTATTAATCATGAGCAACGTCGCGATTCTAAATTTTAATCTCGTTTCTAATAATAAATAATAGATCGTGTATTAATATTTTAAGAAATATATATATATACGTGTGTAAGTATCTCAAGAGTAAAATTACAATTTGAATTGTATTTTTCGCGGTATTTTTCATCCAACGTTTATTATACCAACGAAGGCACAATTTGTCATCCCGGATTTGCAAAATGCTTCTGCATCGCCCTATAAATTTGCCATGTAAACACACGTGTAAACGAACGGAAAATTTGCGAACGATCCGCAATGAAAGGAATAAAGTCGCTTGAATTTATTCAAACAGAAAAGAGCGTATGAATTATTCTTTTATACGATTCCGTTAAAGATGTATCGCTTTAATTAAACGATATCCTGTTCCTTTCTTCTTTTACCTCGTTTTTCCATTTACCTCGGATGGAACGTATTTTCTCCATTTGATATTTGAGAAAAACACGTATTATCGAGTTGTATGAAATATAAATATTTATTAATTGCACATTAAAATCTTTGTTTGCTTAATACGAACAATATATATATATATTTTTTTTCATTTTTGTAAGATTAATGTTAGTTTAGAAAATTTTACGAGGCATTACGAGCTCTTGTTATTTTATTTTATTTTATTTTATTTATCATCGCACAATGAGAACTTTGATTTATTATTACGTTAAATTATTGAAATAATTCAAAAAAGGAAAAGGGATTTAATTAAAGTTAACTGTTCCGTATTAAGAGCATGGGCAGAAAATTAAATAAATAAATTGTTTCAGAGAGAGATTAATTTATAAATGATCTTGTAGAAGGTATAATTTGCTTTTTTAATAAAATAAAAATTCTTAGAGAAAGAGTTTCCAGTATTAACTTTTCAAAAATGAGATTATCGTGCAATTCGTGTATTATAAATTATCCGAAAAAAAGTTATGAGAATATTAATCTCAAAAATATGTTGAAACTTCGAAACTTCGAAACGGTTCTTCTACATCTTCCATTTTCATAAAGTCTCTGAGAAACTTGTTTCATAAGCGCATATCCGGGGGAAACCGTGTCTCCGTCATTCTTTACTTATTCCACTCGTAATGGAAGCCACAGAAACATTCAGTCAATAATGTCTGAAACCTACACAATCTTCTCAGAGAATTGAGAGCATGAATTCGAAACTGCTCGTATAATGCCAAGTGCTTAAAGTACTTTAATAAATAGTATTATTGGTAGCTAAATTTAATAAGTAGAATTTAGATTATTGTTATAAATACATATTCCTTGCACATCTATTAGACATTTTTTTTTTTTACAAATGTTAAAATAATTATTACGATATTATTATTTTTACCGGAAATTATTATTAACAATTATTCTATTATTATAATTTTTTTGTAAAAAATGTAGTTTCAGTACGACACATTTGATAACACATTCCATAACTCGAATAAAAGTTTGTAAAAATAACGATGAAATGAAAGTACGTAGAGTTCAATAAGAAGGCTAAAGTCGGATTAATTGTAAGTAGGTTGAAAGCTAAAAGTTTGACAACAGTCTTCTAATAATCAGTCATAACAACATAGGTTAGTTCGGTCTTCGCAAAGTTTCTTCAAAGTCGACCGAGAACATCTGTTCGTTTCCCGATTGTACATTATCACTCAATCAGTACGAACAAACATTTTGATAGAAAAAAACTTTGTTCCTTCTTTTTTTGTAATGACAAGAAAACAATGGCAGAATTTAGTATAGTTTAATGTAATTCCGAATGTTAATAATTATAATGATAATTCGTAAAAATTTAAAACAAAAGGAGTATTAAATAAAATGTAAGTATATGTGAATCGGGAAAAATAATTTTAATAGAAAACAATTCAAATATCGTAATAAAATTTGTCTCTCTTTTCAATTATCAATTCAATCTCAAAAATGAATAGTTGTAAAAGTAAAACGAGAATAATAACAAAAATAACACGATTCAAAATAAAGTAACCACTATTAGAATCAAAAAAACTGTAGAATAAATTTTGTTTCGATAAAAAAATATTTCTATACATTATTCTATTCTATTGGGATCAATATTTGGGAGAAATCAAAAGCGAATACTTGAAGAAACACTGAAAGATTGATGAATGTGTAATTACCCTATATGGCTTCTCGTACGATTTCTTCAAACAAAATCAGAAAACAGAAAAACATTGTGTTAATCAACTTGTAATTTCGTACGTGTGTAATCGGTTTCAATATGAAAATTTGTATTGAGTATTAGTATTTTAAAAAGCAATGATCTCTAATTGATAGATGATGAATGAAAATGAACAATAACAGGACCTACGATATTCTCTTCTATATTCAATTTTAAAAATTGAACAAGAAATTATTTTAATTATATAATTAAAATTGCAGAAAATTTCGATTCGCTTCTTGTTACTATTTTCAAAGAAATTATATGTAAGAAAGTTCATCAAAAATTTCGAAATTTTTATAATAATAATTTATCGAAAATATTATAATAGTTTTCATGCATTCTTCAAATTAATTTCAATCTTAACATAACTTCGAAGTTAAATATAACTTGAAAACTAATTACAACTTTTAAGATGGTCTGAAAAATCCTAATATTCTGATATCACGAAGGTCTTCTAAATTTCTTTGCTCGAGCTTTTAGATCACGAATACTATCAGGACCCTACAGACCATTAGGACAATTGGGATTTCTTGAACTACTGCAATTTAAAATATCGGCGATGTTACTTTCTCGATTTCCAAGACCATCAATCTGTTCAAACTCTTTAAAAAAAAACTTTCAAATTTTTTCAAGTAATTTAAATATTGTTACGATCATTTTATGAAATCACAATTTTTAAATTCATTTTTCCATTCGTGATAACCACAATTCTTTTATTTTGTAACAAATCCAATAAAATTCCCAATAATAATCCAAATTTATGATTTTTCAACAAATTTACAAAATTCTAAAAGTTTTCAAAATTATAAAATTCATATTAACTAATATATTCTTATATATCTATGTCTTTTCAAGTTTAGAATATTAGATATTAAAATAAGAAGCGATTCGAAACTTTCATTGGTGGGTTTCATTTACGTAGTAAGTTCACGTTGAAGTTATACGAGGATCTTTTATCAAAAATTTGTAAAAATAAAATCACTCACCTGGTTGACGCTCTTGTTCTTGATCTTTTCGATTGGCAATCGGTCCTTGACGTAGTGTAGGTTCAGCATCTCCTTGACACGTTCCTTGTCCTGCAATATCTTCTGGACGCCAGGTTCCTCGAAGGCCGCGTTGCTGGGCGCAAACAGCGTGACATCACGCAGATGGCTTATAGTGCTCATGATGTCTCCTCCGAAATCTCGGATTATCTCGTAAAATTTGTACACAGGTCCATCCCTTTTTTCCTAGACGTCGAGAAAAGATTTATGTTTATCGGTAATCGACATGTGAATGAACAAATATATTCTACTTACACGGGATTGTTAATAAAGAAATAAAGAAAAATAAGAGAAAATGAAAATTAAGATATATAAGATACGTAAATAAAATAAAAGGATCTTATTGTGTTGCTTTAGTTCCATGAAATTTGCGAAGTTTGCCCGTTTTGCTTCATTTTTTCGTTGTTATTCAATTTTTCTTTTTCATTTTCTTTCGTTCAATTTTCAATAATAGAATATATCTCACCGATTTCAATAGCGAAATTCTGTTTACGTGAAATTGAATTACCGCGTTAATTAAAACTTTCCATAATTTTTAATAAAATTTTTTGATACTTGATTTGATAAAAATTAACAATTGATCGCATTAGAGAAAGGACTGGATTCAAGTTGATTAAATTTCCCTGATCAAACGGTATATTGAAAACAAAAGTCCTCGCTTCTTCGCGATTGAATAGAAAAATATCTCTCGTTTAAACTATTTCTTTGTTGGAACGTTGGATTAAAAGCAATCGCATTTTTTCCCTTCCCCTTGCATTGAATTTCACGGTTCTCGATAGCTTACAAAGCGAAACGGGTGTAATTAACTTCGCATACTTCGTTTCGCGGAAGAATGACAAATAAAATTTACTCGAGGGGTGAAACGCGAGGAGAGAGAGAGGTATTGAAATGCGAAAACAACGCTTCAAATTGGCGTGGAATGGATATAATAATTCACGTTCTTTTTTAAACGTGGGAAAAAAAAAAAAGATAAAAAGAAAAAGAAAAAAGAAAAAGCGCAGAGGATGAAAGGAAAAGGGAATAAAAGGAATATCGGAATGAGTTTTTGAAGGCGTGTTTGCGGAAATAGTAAAGTTAATTGAAAAATCATTGTCGGTAGAATGGTACCGAGATACGAGGCAAGCGGCAGCCGTTTCGAAGACACAATTTCGGCTTGGATTTTATTGAACGGATCAAATTTAATAAACGCTATGCGGGATGATTCACGCGATTATATCAGGTCATATCTCTTCATTTATTCAAACCGGGGGAGGGGGAGAAACGTTGGAAAAAGCTGATTTAATTTCCTCTGATATACGCGATACATCTCGTATAGTCGAAAAGGATCGTGTTTCGGGCTTTCGTTAAAAATGGAAGAGGAAATACCTCGAATTATATTATGAGGACTGTAATTCCTTCGTCGCTAAATCTATTATTTAATTCGTGAAAATTACAAAATTAATATTCTCCAAAATTATATCGGTAGTATCATCGATAAGTAATTTTCTTGATATATTCTCGAACGAGGATTAATTCGTGAAATAATCACGAATGGGGAAGAATTCAAATTACTCGAATCCCGAGTTTTTTCCACAGATTAATCTTCCAAATCCACGGAAATTCTCATTTTCGTGATATTTTCAAATTTCGAACTCCTTTCCCGTCCGTCAAATCCATTTTCTCCATCATTTTCTAAATCATTATCACAACGTGATATCGGACCATTAAACCGATAACGTTCTAACCTATTTTTCCCGCTTTCAACGTTCGAAGAGTTACGACCTGTCGCGCGTAAATCAGCCCGCGCTATCTCTGGAAAGACGACGTTTACGTTTCGATGCGACGCGTCTTTCGCGATCAAACGAGCTTGGTTATACGCGCCCGTGCGTGCACGCGACTCGTCGTGCCGATAGAACGTTAATTCTCGACCCGGGACGTGGATCGACCCTTTTCGCCGTGGATCAAAGATCCCGCTAATTGATCGTCGATTCGAGACACGAGGAGCCGCGGAACGGAAACGAACGTCGCTGCTTAAGGCGTCGCCGTCACTGTCGACGCATCGCCGCTCTTCCTCTCCCTCTGTCTCTTTGTCACAGTGGTCGTCGTTTCATTTTGAGCCAGGGAGGAAACGTCGGATCGGTGCCGATAATTAACGCTGATTGGTGGTCGGTGAACTGGTGTTCCGCGTTCTTTCCTCGTTTCTCGGTGTTGGGGGATGATAGGGGTTTACGCGGGTAAAATGATGCGACGTCGTTCGGATATTGCACTAGTTTTGATAATTTCATGGTTAATAATTTAATGGTGCACGCGAGCGTATGATTTCTCGATTGTTATCGCGATAACTTATTAACTGGATGCAATAAAGGGGATATCTTCATATCTGAAGATATTATGGTAGTTTGTAGAGGATTTTAGAGAGGGGAAATTATGAGGGGTTTTAAATATTTAATAGATCGTTTTGTTTTTAAAATATGAACGCAATTTTTTTTAAACGATTTAAAATTGTTTATTATTAATAAAAATTATTGATTCAAAATTGTTTTTGATCGATGGAAAATTTTCTTACAAGGATATTTAATTTTTCTGTGGAAATGTTCGTATTAATATTGCAAATATGTGCAAAATCGCAACGATGTTGCATCGTTTTGTCCTAGTATTAGGATTTATGGAGAAAGAAAATGAGGGAGGAGAGAAAGATTTAGTAGCATGAAAAAGTATCTAATAATTCCTTCGTTGGAAACAAATGAAGGTTATATTCAGAAATCGTGTTACATGAATTCATTTTTCTTTTAATTTTATGACTAAAAATATCAATAGATTGTGGATTTTTATATATATTTTTCATATTACGTGTCATTTCCATATTTTACATAAATCACATAAATATACTCTCGAATCCATCGATTAAAGATCTAATTTACATCAAAAAGTTTCTCAATTCAGTTCAAAATCTCCAATATATGTTATTTTTTTTTTTAGAATTGAACAATGCAGTTTGATCTTCACTATCAGTTGAAAGAAATCTTTCAATTAGTCTTCATTAGTCTTCATAGTCTCAATGAAAAATTTCAGTCTTTTTCATACTACTATCTTGAGATTAATTAAAAAATTGTATTATTTCAATAGTTATTTTTCTTCAATACAGGCCAGCTTAAAAAAATATTTAAAATTCAATTAGATAATTTAATCCAATAATTTCTTTTATTATATTTATACAGAAATGAAGAGAAATGTTAATTAACCATAATTTGGTTATTGATTTAGTTTATAGTCTATAACATGAAATTTTGAGAGATTAAATTTCAAATTTTGGATATCTTTTAGTTAAATGAATCATGTCTACTTAAGGAAGAAGTTAGGGAGGATGATCCCATTCGATATGGTTCTTATAATCGGCTGGCTTAAATACTTGATAATTTAGTGCTTTGGTTAAGTGTTTAATCCTTTTAAAGAATAAATTTCATTAACTGTTATTTATAGTAGGATCGATTAACGATATTTCACGTACGTGCGTAATTCGTAGTTGAATCGAACGTCGAAATAATTCTTTGAAATAAATACATATGTATCGAATGCGTGAAATAAATTTTGAATAATTAAAAAAATATGAATTAATAGAATTCGAAATTATAGTATTGCATAATTAATGAAACATATATTCAGTTTCTAATCTTCATCCTCGAAATTATGCATAAGATATCTATTATCATTAATTGAAAAATTATTTATCGATGTATACACGAAATTCAACGATTGCAAATTAACGATTTATTGTTTCGCGTTTAAATATAAATTTTATATTACGCGAATCATTTCATTTATACAAATTCAAGGTAATATTTCCATAAAATGAACGAACAATTAACAAATCCGTATGATAAATCACGCTTAAGAATTAATCGAGAGATTCATACAGTTTAATCATTGAATCGTACATAATTTAGAAAAACTTATTATTAGATAAATCTTTTAACGTAATCTGTATTAGTCCGATATTCTTTTTCGTTTTAAAATGGAAAAAAAAATATTTTTAAAGTAATATTTGATTTTCTATCATGAATTTCTTAGTACTTCTTATAGATCGTATTTAAGAATTTCCAGACGCGTAGATCAACATGTAGGAAAGCTTTAATATTCAATATAATATTCTATTTAGATTCGTGAAGTCCAAAACGTATATTAATACTTCTCCCAACTTCCTCCTTAAACCGAATGATTCATTTAGCTGGCCTGTACTCTTTCTTCTTTCATTTATTACCGTTCTGTGCAAGTTTGATGGTATTTCATCCGAGAGGAAAGGAAAGATTAAATTAAACATCAACGATGTAACGGATAAACAATATTGACATAGGATTCAGGGAATAACAAAAGAGAATCGAGTGGTTTGCTTGGCACAGACAGAGAGGATTCGTCAAATCAACATCGACGAGCGGGGTATAATTTTAATAACGATACTGCTCTACGTCTAAAATTTCTACGAAAATAAATGAAAAACTAAAGAACCTGTTGCAAACAAGATCTTTTGATTCGAAACGTAAAAGTTGGGACAAAGAAAACGGAGAAAAATTGGCTCTTCGAAATTAATTAAATTTAACAATCGTTCCAAAGGATTATCGTTCTGCTCAGATTAACAAATTAATTTTATTAATTGAGCCAAGAAGATATTGATTTAAGTCGTTGATTTAGGAGAGTATAAATCATTGAAATTTTCATTTCGATCAGATTGTAAATTGATTCGATAATAGTAAATAATAGTAAGTAATTTGATTAAAGCAAATCTATAGAGAGCATTGCCCCTTTCAATTAACTAATTAGTAGCTACAGAGTTTTGGTGTTCTCTGTTTAATTTTTCGTGCTTTGACTTCAATACCTTTAAATCGGACTCTATTATTACTTCTTCGTTCCGATAATATTCAAATAAGCAGTATAATCTAATTTACTTTATTTCCTTTTCATTAAATTTTAAATCTTCAAGTATATTTTATTACGTTAATTTTTTAATCTTCTTGGCTATCATGTTTTATATCTTTATATTTATTCTCAATCGATATTACCACAATACTTGAGATTGATTATTTTAAATATTTAATTTCATTTTACATTTTATACATGACAAACTATTAATAATTATCATCGTTAAAACATAAAATACAAATTAAATTGAATTAAACTTTCTGACCATCCGTGATCCAAAGTGCCAGGTATTAAATAATCAATCTAGCAGAACGAGACATCCTAACCTCACTTTTCTCGTAGGCGATTATGCTTTAATCGCATTTAATTGCTCTACGAAATTAATCCAGAAATTCAAATTGCACAGTAAGCACAGTCGGTTTGCGGGGAAAATCGACTGAGCTTTTAACATCAATTCGTAGAAAGAAAAATTATTTTTATCCGTGATAGTTAAAAGATTAATTCGAATCGTTTATTCATCTTCTCGATCGAAACTTAACAAAGGGTCTTGCAATGTATTCGAATATATAATGGTTAAGATTACTCGAGGTCTTCAAATGTAAATCCACTTAAATCCCCCCAGAGAAATTTAACACTGCTCCAACCAACATTGCAACCATGGTATGATATAGTATACCTTATTGCCAACATTACTGTGAAATGTTTTCGAAAATACAGTTTATACCTAAAAGTTTCGAGCAATCCTAACCTATAATAATTCTGAGTTTACTTAAAATCTTGGAAAATCTTAATATAATAGTTACACGTGTGTCGTTATATTAGTGTCTTGAGGTTGTTCGATTCTCCTCCGACTGTTCTTACAGACAATAATTATCTCCTCCAAATTTTTTCAGAGAAATTAACATAAGCTTTACACGACTATAAATGTAATCGATCATTTTTGCAATGCAAGATACGCGTTCAATAATTAATAATAATAAACAAGAGAGTTTTTTTTTTTGGTGTCGTGTGTATTCAGTAAGTCGTTGATGAGTTCATTTAATAAGTACTTACGATGCCCTATACGACATGCAGAGTCCAATAGAGACATGCAAAGCACCACAGAATAACATCATTGAATCAATATAAGAGTAATAAACACATGTACACAATTGATAGAGAAAATTTGAATCGGCTATTAAAAATTTCTTTTCTCTATTTCTTTTTTTTTTTTTATCTTTACGTTTCGCTTTTCCATTTTCTTTGGAAATATTATATCGTCTACGTTGTGTTTCTTCCTTCGAAGACAGTGAATATACGTTTTGATATATACGTTTGACGTCCCTTTTGTTTGGATAGAGCCTCGTTCGTGGACGTTAACGCGTTCAATCTGGCGTGGATTAGCCGGAAGTCGAACGTTATTCACCGTGGAATAACAAATATTTCATTTTTAGGGTGTTTTCTAAATTTGAAGCGGTGTACGTCTAAATTAAATATCGATTCGAGCGTTCAACAGTGATTACACTACCAAAATTGCAATTATAACATCGTAATCGTAATTTAATAAAGCATACGTAAACTAAATAAATTCGAGTGTATTGATTTCTTCTCGAATATTATCTTGTAATATATCTAAGAGCATCACATAAAAACTTCCAGTCTCGTTCATTCGTGATCCCAAAGAATACTGTACCTTGTGTAAACCATCGAGAATTTCAGTCATCGCTTAAATAAACTGTAATCGATCACTTTCACCTAAATCAAACGTATCGATCCAAAAAAAAAAAACAAAAAAAACAAAAAGAATTTTATCCTTCAAATATACATAGCGGAATTGTCGATTAAATGTACACGCCGGTTTGAACGCGTTAAAAAAATGAAACTAACTAACAGAAAGGAAAGCATACAAACGACGAACGAGAAACTTAACGAACGTAAACATTATCGATTGAATCAAATTAGAAAGAAAGAAAAAAAATCATTCGCGACTTAAATATGGAAAAATTCCTCTCGTTCCTCAGAAGAAGAGAAGAGGCCGTTGAATTATCAGCGACGTCCGGTGAATAATTGAAATTTTAATCGAATCGTTCGTTGCGTCGATTTCCAGCATGTTTCACGACACGGTAAACGAACAAAAAGTGGGAAGGAAAAATGAAAAAAAAAAAGAAAAAGAAAAAAGAAGAAATAGAAAATAAAAAAAAAAGGGACATTGGAAAGATAGCGAACGACGAGGGGTTACAGTGTAATTTGTTCCAGGGTTCTTTTGTCTCGTTCCACTATGGAAGAACACCGCATGTTAATATCGGTGTAATAGAGATCAGACACGTGGCCGATAGTAATTTAATATCAGCATGCAATTAAACGGTCGGCTGCCGGCAATCGTGCCGATGAAAATCGTTATCGCGATAATAACCGGCGCGATTAAATAGATTACTTCGGTTGTGCTTAGCTCGTGACGACGAAACCGGCTAATATCTGAGCTCTTGAAAATTACAGGAACGTCTGGTTGGAGAATTTTTTTTTTTTATTTATTTATTTTTTTTTTTTTTCTTTTTTAGAACTACGCGTTGTTTGAATTACGCGCGCTTATCGAACTGCGATTACTCACGAGTGTGGGTGGGCCACGGTTGTGCCTCGTATAACGCACAGTCGGTGGAAGAGATATGGCTGTGCCGTAAATTTAGCGAGGCGTGAACAAAGATACGCGTAAGTGGTCGAGATAAATTTAAAAAAAAAAAAAAAAAAAAAAGGAAATAACACGGAGGTGTAGAAGTTATTTTATATTTTCTTGCGTTGATGTAGATGTATAAAGTTTTCAAATAAAATTTTATCTAGGTGAAATAGGAAGTTCGCGACAATAAGATATCTTTGAAATTAAATTGTGATTGAAAACGATTATTTCTCGCGGAGAAGAAATAGATTTGATGAAAAAAAAGTTTAAAATTGTAGAAATATTCCTCCACAGAGTAAAGAGTAAAAGCCTCCACTTATCTGTAAGACGTTTAAATGTTGTTTAATATTTTTTTTCTTCAAATCAATAATATTTTACAAACAATCATATTTATATTCTCCAAAAATTCACTAAATCGTGTAACCCCTCAAACGTCGCTCGCCATAAATCACGTTCGATTGAAATAATAAGTAAAATTCAAATTCGCGACAAAAAATTATAAAAGAAAATCGAATAATTATTAATCAGAAACAGAAACTGAATATTCTTATTCTTTCTGTAAGAAATCGATGAGAAATTAAATAATATCCAATTACACTACATTTTAATAAATCGGTTCACCACAAGACGTCTTCCTGTGTGTACTGTTCTATGAATTTTTTCTTTTTCTTTTTTTTTTTACATCTTGCGATCGGAGGTTCGTCGAAAAAAGTCCTGTAAACAGTTTTATATCGTGTAAAAAAATATGATTACCTTCGAGGATCACATCGCAACCGTTCGAACGAGATCGGCCGAGCGACGCAGTGATCAATCTTCTTGATAGGATCTCTCGAAAAATTTTTCGCGTTACTTGCATACCCACGCAGAGACTCGTTCCAACATACAATATCCGGTTTGGATTTAAAGCGAGCAACCGTGGCCGGAAAACGAATCCGAGACGCGAATCGGCCGGAAGAAAACGTTTTAACTCGATGAAATCGCGCCACGAGCGAGTTTTTTCCCCTCTTCTCGATCTTTTCACCTTTCAACGGAGCTTGCTGGAACCAGAAATCGAGGAGAAAATCGAAGTCTCGAGAAAGTGCGCGGTTATCGCGAACGTTCAATGATAACAAGATGGCGCGTCGATCGGCCGACGTCTCGTATTATTCCCTATAAGATTGCGCTTTCCTCTGTCGAGAAAACGTCACGAATGTGATCTCGAAATGACGTGTAACTCTTGGACGAGTTTTTCTTTTTTTATCTTTTTCTTTTTACATTTTTTTTTATCGAATTATTTTAAAAATAGAATTATTAATTATTGCTACGATATCATATAATAACGTACTTTATGATAATAGTCTTACGTAGTCTATATTTAGCGATAGATTAGGCGTGATGAGATGATTCAAAAAAGGTAATGAATGGCAACAGCGTTCATGATATCGAATGCACTGATTCATGTCTCATGATATATCGTGGCTAAATGCCGTTCTGTGAATGTCACGAGGGCTATGCTTCTCTATTCATGATTGTGTCGGCGGACAATCTCCGCGATTCGTCGATCAAACACATCGGTGTACCGGTGCTCTCGTCTTTGGCAACATGCGACATTCAAAGGGAGTTAACAGTCAGTAGCTAGCAGTGCAACGTGCAGTGCGTATTCTCGCTAGACACTGGCGATTTACAAGGAAGATTTTTTTTTTTTCATTCGTTCGTGTTCACTCCTCGACATTGCGAATTTTTTCTTATATTCTTATATCTCATTTAACTCGTTCGAAGCGATAACGGGTCAAAGATTCGAGAGAACATGCGTGGGTGTTGTGTTAAATTAAAAATTCTAGAGGGTGCGGTGTACCGTGAGTGTAAGATCAACTAGCGTTGCAGTTAGAAATTATTCGTTCTTCAAAAAGTTTAAAAAAATTGGAAAATCATATTTTTATGTATCGTGATTTAGCTCTTAAAAACTATCGAGAGAAATTTCTTTAAAACAATAATTTATTGTAGGAATTTCGTGTTAGTTTTTAAAGTTATAATAAGTTTCGTTAGGTATATTCATTTTCACTAAAACTACTTTGGAAATGAAGGTAAATGATAAAAAGTTTAAAAATTACGACTTCTTGCTTCAAATAACTATATAATAACACAAAATAAAAAATATATTTATTTTAGCGATATCAAGAAGCAACGCTCTAAACTATCTTACACAATATATATATACAAAAATAGTAGTATGATGAAATTACAACAATAAATTGTTATTCGATAAGGAGGATGTAATTTCAAGCGTTTTATATTGCTGCTACAGTTTGGGACTAGGATAAACTATTTATAAAAATGCATTACGCGATTTTATTTAAAAAAAAAAAAAAAAGATAACTGATAATCGAAAGTATCGTTTTCTAACAGACAAAAAAAAGGTTTCCACAAATGTCGATCAATAGTAAAAGGCAATGTACAAAGCGCGTGAGTAAAAGAAAGGGGAGAGAATATGTGAGAAAAGTCTCTTTCAGCGAAGCGGAACTATTCGATTTACCATTTCGATCAGCCAGATCGAAGCCCATTCTTTCGTCTTGGATCATATGTTATACATATCTTAACCACTAATCTTCCTTGCAAGAAACCACGGTGCATTTCTCAGGCAATAGCTAAGAATTCATTCGAGCGCTGTTTCCAAATCATCAAAAAGATATATCGAACAAAATGGCCAATTCTCAACATTCCCATCATCGCTATCTATAACACACTCGTTCTAAACTAGAATCATGAAGCAGTGTTTCTAAAATTTCTCGTTTTCTCTTCGTAATAATAATATCTATTTTTTCGTTTTAGTAATATTTTAAGTTTCTTAAGTTTCACATTTTTGAAGAAAAATCGTATGAAATAGATTGTTTTGATGCAAAGAATCGCAAATGTCTAACGATATCTCTAATTATTTAATCACACTTCAATCGATCCGGCGGATTTCCAAAAATAAAGAATGAAAATTGTTCAGCATTCTTCTTCTCCACCTTTCAATCTTACTTAATCGTAAAAGAAAATTCAATCGACACGATGATACGTATTTACATAATTTAACGAACGGTGTATTTATAGTCCATTATATCGAACGTTTTCCTGCTTAAAAAAATGAAAAATAGTAAAAAGTAAAAAAAAAAAAAAAACTGAAATGAGAGAAAAGGAAGAAGAGAGAGGAAGGAACACATACAAGAGCACAGGGCCCGACACGATTACTAAAGGAACTTTTTTTCGGTGTATCGAGAAAGCGGCTAACGGCCGCAGAATGAACAGCTGCATCGAAATGAGATTTTTTCCCCGAGGCTTTTAAGCCACCCTTTTTCGCGGCAAGCAATAAAGCCCCGCCGCTTCGTCACTCTGAAAACGCTTCTCTATCTTCTCCCACGAACCGATTTTCCTCCGTGCCCCGTTTCTTCTTTCCCTTTCGCCTACCGTGTCTATGCGCTGTGCGCTCTTTTGTTTAGCTTCGCTTCATTTAATACACGGTCGTCGTACATTCACTGGACACCGGAGGATTCACCTTTTAACTCGAGTTTCCACCTCAGAATATGTCATCTAAAAGTATTGTGCTTCTCGTGAAATATTATAGATATTATAATATCGAGAAATGGATGGATATTTATTTTTCATTGATTTTTTATTTCTCCGTGATGTTCGTTCTGTCACTGGGTTTACTTTTTACTTTCGAATGTTGCATTTGCAATAACTAATATTGCATCGATATCGGTTTCGTCAAGTGGTATCGTTACAATTTCTTTATATCCAATTCAATCAAATTAAGTTTGGAAAATTAAATGCGTTTTTGCGTGTCAATCAAATGATATTTAAAAATTTTATTATTCCTTTTTTTTTTCTTTCGTTATTTTATTATTCATTATTGCTGTGTATTTCGTCTGAATTAAAATAATTAAATGAAGACAATTTGTGTAAATTTTAGAAGATCAGATTTAGATTAAATTGTCTTTAAGGTTTCAATTGGTACAATTAAACTAAATTTAGATGCGATTTTCATTAAGTGAAATCTCAATTAAACCCAGAATTCATATTCACATAGATATTGGATGGTTGTAATAGGATCTTGATCACGTTTACGTTAACTAGGTATATATTATAAGCCAATCAGAGCCTAATTAAATCCACATTAAACTCGGATCTAAATTAAATCATAATTACAACATCTGTATGATCTGAATCAAAGGTAGTTTTTTTTAATTAAGATTTAGACAGGGCATCGACAAATAAAATAGTGATTACAGTTTGTTATTAAGAATGCTGAACAACGTAACATTCATGAAAGCATAACATGAAAATTAAAATATCAAGATTTTTCTAAATTTCTTCAATAGTATTTTTTATCACTTATCAAGATAGATCAAGTAGAATTCATTCGGGATCGAATTTCGTTTTCATCGTATGAATTGCAATGAGTACAATTTTACAATCGACTTCTTTTTGCAACTGTTTTTCTTTCGTTAGCTGACAAAACTTGTTAGTTAAAACGTAAACGAAAACAGAAAATACGATGGTGCAGTTGTTAATTGTAAAAGAGGGCCGTATCCAAACAACGAAATATTTACGCGGATAGTGAATTTCAGCACACATGGACGGGACTAGTTGTTTTATCGGACTATTCGTTGCAGAATTAATTTCCATTGCCACGGGGCAACTTTTAAATGAAACTCCCCATGTCTCGTGCCCAATTGCTGCCTCTCGTATCTTCAAATTCTTTTTCTTGGTCGATACACAGAATGAATCATCGGATATTATTTTTTGCTCTTTTTCTTTCTTTCTTTCTTTGCTTTTTCCTTTTTCTTTTTTTTAATCGAAATAATTAAATGTTTGAGCGAAGCAAACTTGACTTAAACGAAAAGATAAATAGTACAGTTTCTTAATTATATTTGAACGATTATTTTTTTTTTTTTTTTTTTTAGATTTCTCTCTTTTCTTGTACAATTTTATACTCACAATTTATTGACAGATTAAGAGATATTTTTATAATTTTAAATAATCTTAAATATCTTTTTTGAAAATGAGAAGAATTTTGAAAAGAAAATTTTTATATTTATCATGTAATTTTTTCTATGAATTATTCGAAATTTTTCTTTAAAAATTCTCAGTGCATCGTAATATCAAATTACCATTTTTAATTTTCAGAGAGTTATATGCAAAAATAATTTATAATTGCATTAATAAATCCATTATTATTCTCTCTTGATTAATTTTCAAATTTTAAAACAAGCGAAAAAAGAATAAAATTATTTAAATCGCAAATGAAATAAAAAAATGATTTATTTTTAAATAAATTCTTCTCTTCTATCAGGATAATGAAATTCAATAATTTATCATTATTACTCATTACAATATTAATTTCGCGAACAGTAATCGTATTGAGAATGAATATCGAAAATCGGAATTTTAATTAATTCCTAATGAATTCATTGAGAGAATAAATATACACGTTGCTTCGATCAAATAAATTTAAACGCGTAAAATAATAGGCAATTTAATGCCGAAAACTTGAGCAAAATATAAAAGAAAGAAAAACGAGACGTTAAAGATTCTCGTTAATTGCAAAATCATATTCTTGTCATCTCGAAAATCGTATTTTTTTCTAACAAATAAAAAAGTAAGTTACAAAATTTTTCTTCCGCCGGATGTGTCTATACATTACTCGTCGAGCTGCACACTGTCAATAAATACAAAATACATTTCCGCATGATCGATTCTATGCACCAAAAACAATGAAACAAATATAACAAAAACTCTCGCCCTATCGATTCAAAAAACGTTTTCTCGTTTTATCACCGGATTTATCTTGCCGTTACCTCGCGTGCACACACGTTTGTATTTTTATCCGCGGAAAATAACGCTTCATCAAAGCCGCGTGGACTCTTCCCGTTATTGAAACGTTCCGCCACATTTCAAAATGATGTCTCGACGAATTGGACGTTTTCCCTTTTACACCGTCTCGTCTTGTGTATATCGATCGCGATATGAGAATTTTTAAGAAAAAGAAATACGGCCGCATCCGACGAAGTACGGCTCTCCTCGAGGAAAGAGCTTGAAATTTACGAGTCTTGTTTGTACGTCGTTGTCTCTATTCCATAGAGTTATTCGCGACGAGGTTCTCCCCTAGCGCCATCTCTTTTCCCCTAGACTCGAACCGACTCGAACGTTACATTTCATTTCCTGGCGTGTTTATCGTATTCGCGCCGATAAAGATATCCCACTTTCGTCAAAACTGATAAATTTTGAAACTTTACCACCGGTTTAACGATTTTCCGGCAGAATATCGGCGCAATTTTGTATCTAATGATTTGTTTACGTACACGCGCATCGAATAAATATAAGAGAAAATGGAATACTTATAAATTGCAAATTAAAAGTTTCTTATTTTAATTATTTTTATATTTAATTTTATACTCGAATTCTGTATTCTCTTTTTGTTTCATTCCTCGCATAAAACTATTTAAAATTTAACCAACAAATTTCATCATACATTTATAGTATCGTTATACATACGTGGGAATAGTCACTGATCTTCACACTAGCTTTTTATTCAATATCGAAAAGGAAAAATTTATCGACGATAGAATAGCTTAGTGTATATGCGCTTATTGGTTATCGAAGAATGTTACAGTCGCGATCCATTCGATATTATTGTTACATGCAACACGCTTGAATCGCGTAATATATGCGACTTCTGTACATTCGATTTATATCGACTTCGCTGTATCAATTTTTCATCTTCGACAACTCGTGTCAAAACGAATATTTGAGGAATTTTTACAAAAATTTATATTGCCTCGTAATTCTAATATTGTCGTCATCATTTTCATTAATCTTTTGCTATCGATGTACATCTGTACAACTCGTTTCAACAATTATCAATTATATGTTCAATTCTCAGGATGAGTATATCCATTTTATCAAATTGGGGGAGAAAATAGAGGAAGGAATGATCTCAGCTATCATTCGATGGCTCGAATAAAAGAAATTGTCAAATCTAATACTTCGACTTGGTTTTTCAAGTCACTAAGTTTTGCTTGTAAGTTCACTGCGATGATAATAATTTGCAAGATGCAGATAACACGTTGATTTTTTTCTCATCCACAACGTATCAATCTGAACTCGGTGTTGTCTAAAGTTCGCCAAAGACATCAATCGTGTGCATGTATTGTATGTACGTACGTGTGCAAAACGGCATGGGGCAGGCATGCATCGGAATAAAGCACGTAACAACGAATAAATCGAGCGAGAATGTGCCATAAAAATTTAGAAGCCATCATTGTGCATTTTACAGCCGCATTAACCTACTTTTCGGTGGATTAGCCACCATGCTATATTAATGAGGAAAGCTCGTTCAAATATGTTCATAAAGCACTTTAACGCGTAGGATTCGACAATTTCCACGAAATCTTCCGGAAACGTAAAATTTAATAATGAAGATTCACGATGAGCTAGAAATAAACGTGATTCGTAATTTTCCATTTTACAAAATGCTTTCGAAACCATAAGCCCGTGTTCAATTATACGAAACCATTTACATTTCGCTCGTAAAAAATTTACTAAAATTTTTTTACTTTCTGAATTTAAAAATGAAATATCTGAAATATATTTAATAAAAAAATTCCTCCCAAATTTACCCGTTCACTTGCAAGGAACTCTACTCTTTCCTTTTTTTTATTCCCAATCCAAAGAATTGGGAATTGAAGAGGAATAAAACGACGAACCTTTCCTCGAGCGCGGATCTTCATAAAATCGAGAACATTTTAAAACTTTTCGTTCCGGAAATTTTCGACGCTCGATCTTCGCTCGCGCAAGAAACGAACGTCCATCGATGCGAATCGTTGTTTCTCAAACACGTGGAACACATCAAGCATACTTGCGCGATGTCTCGTGCACACCGAGCATGCGAGAGAGAGAGAGAGAGAGAGGGAGAGGACGAGCGTTGAGGATGGGGAATAAAAAGAAAGGGAGAAACGTAACCGAGGAAGCGGAATTCGAGAGGGAATTCGAGCGTGTGTGCAACGGTGCATGGGGTGCATAGGACGTGCATGCGACTCGCTTCCACGGTTTTCCACGTTTGAACGCCCGCCGCGCGATACCGAGACGAATGATGCACGACCGCGGGAAACCGACAGCAATTCTCACGAATGGCGACCTCCTTCCGGAACTAGTTACGCCAGGATTGAAACGAGACGAAAATTGGCGCGAGTAGTCGCGCGCCTCTTGGCCAATGCGTGCCACCGGCCCTCCAATTGCTTCCGTCACGATCGAATTTTTCTCGAGAGAAATTTCAGAAATTTTCCCCCGCGATATTATTTTTCGCCGGATATTTCGATTGATTTCTTTTTCTGTTAGAAAATTGTCCGTTCGAGTGTTTCTTTATCGGTTTCTCGAATTGATAAAAAGTTAAGGAACGAAATAATTGCGAATTTCCAATATGGAGGAATAAAATGTATTCTCTATTACTAAGAAACAGGTAACGAAGAATATTTTTTTTTTAAATTTGCCTTACATTTTATGCAACACAAGTTAAATTTGAATCGAATAAGGATTATAATAATAAAAGATGATAATAAAAGAGTCTTAAAATTTTCTTTTCTATTGAACTTTCTATTGGTAAAATAATTCTTGATCAAATTAATTAAAATAGTTTGAAAGATGTATAAGTCCTTTACTATAAATAAATAATTATACCAAAAGATATTTTTCCAACTTACCAAAAACAAGCAAAGATCATTAACATTTGTACGGAGAACAAAACATCCCAATTGAATAAATTCGTACGTAATTAAATTTAACTATTTCTCCTAATCCTCAAGAATCCTTTTTTCATCTCGCGTCGAAAAGAATTAATTAATTTCCAAGGTGGAAATCGAAATCAAAGAAACACTCGACTGTGCAAGTACGATCTCCCATCGATGAACGAAAATAAATAAAAAGTGATAAGGGGGTAAAATGAAGAGAAGGAGGAGAGAAATCAAAAAAAAAAAGGAAAGAAGAGGGGACAAAAAAAAAAAAGAAACGCACCATGAACGGTTCGATTTGCATGGTGAACGCGGTGGCGAGGGCGGAGGAAAAAACGCGGGCGGAAAAATCGCATCGACGTTGGCGACGCGGAAAAAAGGGGGCGAAAAAAGCGCGATTCCGGCGGGCGTGGCGGGCAAAAAAAAAAAAAAAAAAAAAAAAAAAAAAAAGGAACGACACACCGTGTATTGTGTAGAACGAGGCCGATGGTGGAGCGGCGAAAGGCGAAAAAAGAGAGGCGATGGGTTGCATAAAAACACCGGCTATGAAATGCAAAATCAGCACACGCTCATGCGTGGCTGTGTTTCGCGTACAAGCGGGTGGAAAATCGATACGATCGGTCACGAATCATGATCTGACTCGCTTCGATTCTTGGTCCTTTGCTTCTTGGTCAATTTTACCCTTTGTTTTTCCGAGTGGGTGCCCGATGTATGGAAAAGAAGGAGTCGTAGCCATTCGTATCGATTTGTGTACTCGTACGGAATATAGGTCGATTATAGGTAGATGTCTGAAAATTTAAGGGATGATTCTTCAAATAAGAAGATAAAATGAAGAATAAAATAATTGCATTTTGCTTTGTTTCTTAATTATTGATCGTCAAGGATCGGTGAAAATGTATCTGGCTGCAAACATTCTTTATATGAATTTTAAATTAAGTTCGAAATATGAATCGTATTGTTCTTTGTAATTTCTTACTGTTTGATCCATTCTGTATTCATTTATGGAAGGGGAATTGTTAAGATCCTATTGTCTTTTTATATTTTTTATTTTGTTGAAAACGAAAATTTTTTATTTTTGATTTTTCAATTAAAGAATCATCTCTTAAATTCATGGACATCTGTCCAATTTACTCGTGGCACCTTTTGTGGCGCTTTCAAGTTCAAGTTTGGACGTAGAAATGATTCTTTCTTTTCTGAAACAGTTATAGATTTTTTATCTTGTTAATTATGATTATTTGTTCTTATATGCGGAGGTTTATTTATATTTATATATGTTTCGTGATTTCTCTATTATAAAGTAAAACAGAGAATAAGAGAATTAAGATTTGTTATAATTGAAAATGATTTTCCATTTTGTTAATTCGAATGACATATTTGCTTAAATTTAATATTAACATTTAATTGTTAATAGCGATAAAGAAATGTTTGTTAATTTAGTTTGAATATTATGATATATATGGGTATATAAATAGAAATAATTCTTTTGATTTAAAATTTGTTGAATATCTATTTAATTACTTATTAATAATAACTTCAAAAATTATAATCATATATATCTCATTATAAATTGCATTTCTGATAAATTTCGTTATCGTCCATCATCATTCTACACACAAATTTATCACAAAAAAGAAATATACTCAATTGTTAATCAATCTCATCAATAATTACATCCAACACCCCATAATCATTCAAGAATCATTTCTTCGTTTCCAACGATCGATCTTGTTCGATCACGAAGCCTTGGACACGCGCACACATGTGCCCACATATACTAAACGTGTTCGTGTATGCAAGCGGATGCACTAAATGGAACAGATCGAGGGTGAGCGAAAAAATGTTGCGACTCGTGAGAGAAGGAAGCGCATGAAAGAGTTAGAGAGAAGAGGGTATATATGAGAAGAGAGGCAGAAAGAATGAAGTATACAGCAGTGAGATGAAAGAAGAGAGAGACGGAAGAAAAAATAGAAATTGTTCGATCATGTCTGCGAATATGACACATGTAACAAACGATATTATATATTTTTGTAATATAAGTGTAATATGAATGAGATATATAAACATATGTACATTATGTATATGTATATATATATATATAATGAAAGATATAGCGAGACGTGAAAAAGAGAGAGATAGATAGAGAGAGAAATGGAAGAAAGAGAAAAACTAGAGAAAAAGCTGGCGGCGAATTACCTTGAAGGACTGCACAGAGAAACCAGAAACCAGGGGTTGGTCCGTAACATAAGAAGCGAACAGAAAACAGAAAAAAGGTAAACTTGTAATTAGGTCGTTCGCTGTAAGAGACACTGCTGTGATATGAGAAAAGATCGGTTCGTTCATTCGTGGCTGATAAGGATAAAACTTGGACGCCTCGATAATTCTTAATCCTTTCGAGTCACGTTTTTACTCACGTTCAACGTCCATTCTTGCTCGTGTATTCTTACTCGTTCGTTTTTTCTTTCTTTCTTTCTTTCATTTTTTTAATCTTACTTTCCCGGTTTTCATTTTTCTCTTCCTTTTGAATTTGATTCATCGTTTTGCACTCGAAGAGAAAAATTACGAATAAACGAGCGCGAAGAATACGAGAACGCCAGTAAATCGTTGTCTGCATAGATTCAAGCGCTTGCAAGAGTAAGTTGGTTCTGCGTGGTGCAAGAAGGGATAGAAAGTCTCTTCGTGTTTCTATTTTTTTTTTTTTCTTAATTTTTTTTCTGTCGATGGATCCAATGTGTGCTACGGGATGCTGCAAAAATTTTCTTGCCATATCAAAAGATATTGTGACGCTTGTAGTAGTAATTAATGATCGAGAGAAATTATTCGTGTTATGTTTTTTCTATAGAGAATTTGTTTGTACGAGTCAGATGATAGTTTTGTAAAATAATAGACAGATAGGTTTATAAAATGAAGTAGTCAAAGATCAAGCTGAAATTGAAGGAAATAATTGCTCTCGATAATAAGATAATATTCTCATCAGTTGAAATTTCCAAAATTAATTGGAAGGAAATTGAAAGCTTAAAAATCGAAGAAAACTAATTCGAATCTTCAAAAATATATTTCTATTGATTGAACTTATTGCAAATTGATGAAATAGACTGATGAAAATTGTTTTGCTCATAAATATCACTGTAATTCTTCTCAAATAGATATAAATACGGATCTAAAAATGATATTTGCGAGCTTTGAAAATTTCAAAAATAAGGAGAATATCGGGGTGTAATAAAAATTATCGCGAGTCAAAGTGGAAAGTGGAAGTCGATCGCGCGATCAATTTAAAAATTTCCTTTCTCCGTCTTAAAACACTGTTTTAAAATTAACAATATTTTTTCGTCAATGGCCACGATAAAATGCTCGTTTTAAAAATATTTTGACTTCTTCGGGATCGTTATTTCCAGACGAACTCGTGGCGCTCGGTTTTGTCCGGCTGACAAATATAAAATTCTCTCACGAATTTGATGTATACCAAAACGTTTGGAGTAAGCTCGTTTTCGTTTCGGCTGATGGGCTGACAATTAATTATCGTCTATGATTTTGCAAATGTCAACGTGTCGGTCATATCTGGCGACGGTTCCACCTACTGAACACGACATACGGATGCATTTGATGTGTCAATTGCACGGGTGTACACGCCATAAACAAATACTGATGCACCTGTGTGGAAGCGTAAGTGAATAAATTGCGCACGATAATCGAGTTCGTTTGGTTACTGAGAAGTATTTCCTGGAAACGAAAAATCTTTTTCCTAGAAATGATTGTACGTATGTTCTGAAATATCACAGGGCAATTTTTATTTTATTACTTTATTAGTTAATCGCTGCTCATAATTAATTCTGAATTAACATATTAGAATCTTTCGTTATCTTAGTAGGAGTTAATTTCGTTTGTTTATTATTGCAAATATAAAAGTTTTTTTTGAACATTCGATTATGTAGTTTGAAGTAGGCATTTGATGAAAATAAAAATACGCGAAATATAATTAAAGGACTTGAATGTGTTATTTGTGCAATATAGAGTTAACACAGAAATTTCCTATACGTTTTTCTGTATATGTTTTCTCTTTCCCAATGGTTGGAAATACAAATATCGAAAGAATGGAGGGTTTTTCGCGAGTTCACAATGTATATCACGAAACGTCGATCTTCTTCGGTTGCATCACCATCTGTTTGGTAATGCAATTCAGATGTTGCTTTGGAAAATGAAGGAGAGACGAGAGAGTGCAGTTGCAAGCAAGATACATGTTTCATTGTGCGTCGATGTAATTCGATTTCGTACGTGATTTCATCGGATACAAGTTTCATGGTTGCGGGAGCAAATCCCTCTTCCACATTTTCTCAACGAAACATCAGTACCTTGTTTCTTCCGTCTATATGACATCGTATCGAGACTGAAAAAATACGGTTATTTGTTCAATTTTAAAAATTTGAAAGAAAAAAAGAAGAAAGATTGTAGAAATTGCAAGTATTAAGTTGATTACAAAAAATTGGGAGTGAATTTTTTTTATTAAAATTCTTCAATACCTTCTCTGAATTTTTAATAGGGTAAATGGCTAGGCTAATTAATGAAATTAATTATCATAAATCGTACGGCTTAATTTCCTGATCTCTACGAATAGATCTCTGATAAAATTTCGTTGTTATATTCTATTTTATTTTTATTCTGATTCATTATTCTATCAGAAAAGTAGAAATCACTGGTTCAACTATCTTCAAGACAAATTCATCTTCATTATTCCTTCGTTGCACGCTCGATAAAACATTTCAAAGCGTGTACAAAATTCATCCGACTGCGATCAATAATCAAATATAACGAGAGCCATTCCATTACGCGTATCGAATTATTAACAATCGTTAAACATTTTTTTCTGAAAATTTTTCCGAGTAGAATAATTTAACGATTAAAAAAGTTAGCCCAGTGTAACCATCGATCAAACTACCCAATCAAAACAACTCGATCCATTATACGTAAATTTTTAATCCTTTTCTGGAAATCTGCTCCGCGAGAGGGAGGAGGAACTCATTTATTTTTAAGGGACGGAAGCGTTTTCCGTCTGCTCGGGTCAAAGGAGAGATTACATTTCGAGCACGTTCGCGGTTCTCCGAGTCGAATCGTTATTATTCACGGGGGTAAAAGTCATTCGTCGGGTGTAATCGGGGGAACGGCGTCAGGTGCGCGTTCCAGTTTCTTCGGTAATCACGACCGATTCAGTGAATCGCACGTTATCAGTGCACGCGTGATCGCAAATTCATGCACGTAAGGTGTCGAAGACAGCGCGCGCCAGAACGAAGAAAATCCCCTTTCGCGTCATTAAAGAATATCTTGCAAGTTTGCGAACCGATCGACCGAGTTTCGCATTCGATCGGGAAAGTTCGGTTGGTTCGGATGGTTGGCGATAACTTGGAATTATTCCCCTCGCATCGGGCAAGAAATATATTCATTGGATTCTTGGTGCACGTAACGTGAGAGTAATTGCTTCTTCATTCGTGGAAAAATAAAAGTTTGTATTATTTTCTCGAAAGGAGTAATTTTGGAATTGAAATTAACAGTTGATTTTGAATAATTAAATAAAGATAATTGATCGATAATCGTTCTTGGGTCTTTTTAAGGATAAGGGAAGAATTTGTCTTGATTGGTTATTACGTAGAGTGGAGTGGATTATTCGAAATTTAGGATAGATACTGATTGCAATTAATAATTTTAAGCGGAAGATTAAATTGGTAGGTTGAAAGTTAATTAACGATTCATTAGTTATTTTGGAATTATTATGCTTCTTCAAAGTAAAATTTTATCTGAAAATCAATAACAATTAAATGTAAACAGGGAAAATTTAAATTAAATTTAATTAATCGAGACGATGGAAGCTTAATTATTTTCGATATTCGTTTTACTAATTATATTATTATCCAATTACTTATGTATTGTTGTAAAATATATTTATCCTCGGTATTAATTGCAAAATTGATTTCATAATTAATGGAACGATTGGAAAGAGTGATCCTCAAAATCAATCTGTTTTACGATTATATTTTTAACACGACTCTATCCGCGATTTTCTCTTATCATAATAATATGTTGTACAATGTAGATTTTCATCTCGTCTATAACACGAAGCACCAACATCTTTATTAGTAAGATTGAAACGAAAATATAGATATACCCGTAAAAAATATAAATTCGAATATATATTTTATCAAAAAAAAATAATATTCCGGTTGCCAAAAACAAATCCTAGTTTTTCCTATTCGGTTCAATTTACTTTTCCGATATAACAGACCGGTTAAAAAAAAAAAAAAGAAAGAAAAAAACAAAACAAATACCAGATCGAATCATCCCTTTCCAATTGTCCGAAATTATTTGCTCTCGCAAAAGATTGATTCAAGGAAAGAAAAAGAGAGAGAAAACAAAGAGAATGGAAATAAATACTTTATCAAATCACTTGCTTCCGATCGTCCAAAATGATTTATTCGAAATCCGGTTGGAAAAAAGCTGGTTGCGAAAGGAAAAAAATACTCGATCAAATGGTCCCCTTCCGTTCGTTTCAAATTGATTTACTCTCGAAGCCTCGCGGAAAGAGGGTCGGGAAATCCTGGGGGTTCGAAATCCCCACGAATATATCGTGGTGAACAACGTTTGAGAAATGAAAACTCGTAATAACATCGGGAATCGCATCGTTTCGTAAAAATTGTTTTTGTAGGAGCATGGCCGAATGCACGCGTTGCAACGGACAGGGACGAATGAAACGGGGAGGGGGAGGCCAGCGAAGAAGGAAGTGGGCAACGAAGTCGCGGCATAATGCGCGGTTTATGCGATCCTCCTTTAATTATTTCGCCAGATGGTTCGCCGTGGAAGGATAAGGTAACGATTTAAGCGGGGAGGGTTTTAAATGGCAGACGGGGAAAATTTAAAAGGCCGGTCGCGGTGGTCGCAAGGTCGGCAATTTGCGTTGGTTCCGTCTTTTAATTGAAAGGTCGAAACGCGTTATTGCTTTTTCCGCCAACCCCATTTATATCGGTTCATCTCTCTCGCTGGCAGAAACACGCGAACGCCTGGCCACGACGCTCTGGTAACGCCACTAAGAATCCATCTATCCAAATAAATTAATCCATCCGTCCAAATAAATTAAATGCGAGAATGATAGAATTCGAATGGAAGTTTCGCGGGGAGAACGGGAGAAAGGGAAGAAAAGAATTTTTCTCAGTTATTTTTATAAAGTTTCGATAATATTTATCACGTTAGAATTTCTCGATTTATCTTGCGTGATATTTTTTTTTTTTTTTTGTAAGCTAGATATTTCTAAAATAATTAAAAGGAAATACATACGCGATAAACGTGAATTATGGTTTTGAGATTTGATTAAATTTTATATCTTTAGACAAACTTACGTTTATTAGAAAATTGTAATTCTCAAAGAATCATATTTCTCGCAAAGAAATATTGAAACAAATTACTTCAAAATAATATTAAATTCATAGCTATGATTTTTATTTATTTATCATTCGATAAATTTTCATTTCTTTCAAAAAAAAAAACTATAATATAAATAAAATTTTGACCTGATCTCATAATACGAACAAGGTAATGATGATTTTCGATCGATTAACTAAAATTTTGATTAGATCTTAATTCCTTAAGAAGAAAAATTCTAACATCTTTATAAGAGAATCGGTTGAGTTAAGAAAAAGCAAACCGTGAGTATTGCCAGAGAGAGCCATTCCCAATTCCTCTGCATAATTTTCGATTAGCGTCTCGTCCCGGGAAACTACAAACATTAAACTTTTCCTCTTACGAGAACCTGTCGATCGCCTTGCAGCCTCAAGAAGCTTCCAAGTCGTGCAAGAAAAATTGTCTTTCTCCGAAGGAAATTCACGTGGGAAAGCTCGATGGTTGTACGGCACGTAGGCTAGTAGTCTTTGCACGTTCAGGAATAAGAAACTTTTCATGACCTCGTGAAACTTCGTTCATCCTGACAAGCCACGTTTTTTTTTTTTTTTTTTTTTCTCTTTCCTCCTGCCTTACTTTTCCTTACGTAAGGGAAGAAGTGCTTAAAGATTTCATTTCTAAGGCCTGTCGTTGACCGTGGCAAAGCTGTGGACGGGTATGGTTAAGAACAGAAATGGAAAAAGATGGATTTGAGATGAAAAAAAAGGAAAAAGGTTTCTAAAAATACCAGAATTGAGGAAAGTTCCAATAAAAAGGCAATGACAATTTATAGGATATTTTTAAGAATTTTGCCATTCCATCTTTTTATATTGATTTGTTGAATTGATAAATTATTTGTAATAAATTCTTATTGAGGATCACTCGTTAGTGATTATTCGATTGAATTTAGTATTTTGCTTGCATTCCTATTTGTATACAAACGTTATCCGAATTATCGACGTTCCATTTTATGTTGATGTAAATTTAACGTTCATTTCGCATTATACAACTGTTAAAATCTCTCTATGCGCATTGTAATTTAGCTACATCGTTCAGTTTGACGTATCGATGGTACCATTTGCGAACAATTTACATTCGCCAATTATCTATTCTATTTTTCGATCCTAAAAAACGATATTGAATCATGAAGACAATTCTTATATTCGATCGTTGTTTAAAATATTTCAAATTCATGAAATTTGATTAAATTAATATTTTCCGCTAAAATTGTGATTTATATTTACTTTGGACCGTGCTTTGAAATTTATTTTCCTAAGGAAATATATAAATCAATCTTTTCGAGAAAGTTTATGAAAGTTTACCGATTTCCTTCCATGCGGAAAATCCTATTTCTCTCTAAAGCTAATTTATGCAGTCCCAATCTTGATAAAGGTGTTCTCAGCTTGGCTCATCGGCCGTTTATCCTTCGTTTCGAGAGGAATCCCGCTGTTATGCTTTATTTTTACACTTGACAGAATTGTTTGCGCAAGACTTGCGCACGAGAACGATAATCGTCGATTTTTTCCAACCTCGAATTTTGCATGAAAATGAATACGATATGGAAGGAAAATAAAGAGAGGCTTTCGAGTTTGTTCTCGATTGAAAAAAACCGAAGTTGCTTTTTACTGATTACACTTGCATTATTCAATATCCTCGATCGAGGTACGATATTTTAAATCGATGGAAATTGTTAATTTAACTGAAAAAATCGAAGAGGAAATACTTTTTTTAACAATATATCGTCAAAATTTCTACAATTTCTACATCTTCACAGATGTAATATATATTTCTTTCTTCTGAATATTTTTCTCGATCTCACGATTCTTTCGAAACCAATCCTCTAAGATAATCTGTAAGATTTACGAGAAACGATGTTTCAAAAAATATAATAACGATCCTCTTGCTAATCAATGTATATATATTTCTTTTTTTAACGACACTCGGAGGATTTGGAATCGTAGTCGCGAACTTTTCCACGATAAATCAGTTGAAATTCCGCGGCGGCTTTGTGTGAATCACAATGTGCGAGGGCCGTGCTCGCCACTCCTCTTCCAGGTCGATTAATAATTTATCGTCGACTGTAAATTTTGGTCAGCGTGAAATTAATAATACAGCATTTTATACGTAGCCACAGACGAAATCATATTTCTTGCAAATGCTTTTGCAATCATTTATTTTGGCGGTTAGGTCGCCGTTTCCAATGAATTTTCCAATACGCTCGATGTTGATGCATCGTGATCTATTCGTTCTAACGTTCGACTTCCACTTCCTTGATTAAAAAATAGTTTCGTATATGTATATACAAATACATACGACAGGAGTAGCACAATAGTCTCAATAGTCTCGTGGTAAATGCATAGAAAAAAAAAAGAAAAAAAAAAAGAGAAAGAAAAATAGGGAGCTTTGAGAGAGTGTATATAGGCGTAAACGATTTCGAAAGTTCTAAAAGCTGCTCAAAAAAGGATGCTAGCTAAGATAACAAGTGAATAACTCTTCAAAGTAAGTAACAAGCGAATTGAGACGGAAAATTGTTTCTTTTTAATTATTTCTTCTTTGACTATAAGAAATAAACTCGATTCGATGAACATGTGTACGGATAATTCGTATGTATCTATATACAAGTGTAATGTTACTGTAATATTACTTAAGGTATAGTTATCGTTGTTACGTGCACGGATACAAGAGAGAGAGAGAATGTCTATTAGAGGAATGAAAAAATTTTAAATCTGTATATATACATAAGAATATATGTATATATATATATATATATATACATAAGAAAAAATAAAAGAACAAATAAAGAAAAGTTTCATTAAATTATATAAAATTAGAAAAGAATAACAGTAGTTTTATTCTGTATAATAATTACGTATGATTATAACTATATATTGTCCCTGCAATAAATTATAACACAGATTAGTGATCGTCAGTGGGGATTAAATGATTCTCGTGGCGTAGTTTGAATGCCAAAATTATTATATTTGTACATATTTGCGTACATTTGTATATATTTGTTTAATTATGATGTTGAATTATGCGTATTGATTAACTACATATTATTTCTTTGATAGTGTGAATAAAATTTAATAAGATAATATATTAATTTTACAATTCATTGTAGATAAAATAGAGACAATCAAAATATTATTTCGAATATTGTAAAATTAAATATTATAATGATTCAGGAATTTAATCTGAATTTAATAGATTAAAAATAACGTACTATGTTAATTTTCTGAAACATGGAAATTATATGGAATTATATTATAATTATATCGAAGCAAATCAATGTAAATATTTGCTGTATATAAACTTTTACTTGCTTACAAAAACTGATCTGGCAAAGATTATACGATAACTTGAATGGAATCAAACAATAATCGATTTCCCGATATTGTTACAAACTTTCATTGTTATATTTATCTATCGAGGCAAAAAATATTGACAGTTGGAAGTTTGTGATGTACAAAAGAGAAGAATATAGACAGTACAAAGTTTTGTACATTATAACTAATTGCTCTTGTCCGACAAGACAATACTTCATGAACAATGAATCTTGAAAATTAAAACATTAAAACCCGTTATAGATTCTCGATCGAGAAAAACATGGAAATCGATAAAAGAAAATGAAGTACAAATTTTTTTTAACTTTATTGTACTTGTATAAACTTTTACATAAATCGATTTGTTTCTAACGTATTTATCAATTCGTGTTTATAAAAAAAGAAATCCACTAATCTTTTCTAAAAATAACAAACGATAAAAACAAAAGTGCACAAAAGATAAATTTAATTTCAAAATAAACGAGGATAATCGTTCAGACTCGACCGATTTTGCCACCTCACGAGGCCACCACCCACAGATCGACGAGAATCCGTGACACGTATTCTCATACCACACGTCTCGAATAAATTCCAGTGAATCCCACCGAGTAATTCGATGCGATTTTATACCGGAAGCTAGCTATGAAAAGGAACGAGCAAGCAACAACCCTCCCCATAGAGACGACCCCTTCCCATCCGTGTATCCGTGCACGCTGCAATCATCGTAATTGTAAAAGTATAACAGTAGTAAATGTATATATAATCGTGTCGGCGCAGATACATGTCGAAATACGTGTCCCTCGTTCAAAAGTGCGTGAACGAAAGGCGAGAGAGCACAGTCCAAGATACTGTAAGGGCGTAGAGAAGAGGGGGTCGGAGGGGGTGAGAAATCTAACAGAAACAGGGTGATGAATATTGCTAGCAGAGGCGAGAGAGATCTGCGGTGAGACACACGAGGCGCGGTGCAGAACACGAGTTTTCTGTGCTCCCCTACACACCAAATCGTTACTGTGTGTTTTTTCTTTTTTTTTTTCGGCTGTCTTTTTGTACTTTCTTTAACTCTCCTTCTTGAGAGTTCTTTCTGCTCTTTTCAGTGAACCTGAAAGTAACGTGATTAGTCACATCACCTCCCGAAACGAAAATCGAATTAAAAAAGAGGAGAAAATAATTTTTGAAAAGAAAAAAAAAAAGAAAGGATATTTCCATTGACTTTCTTCGAAATATAATTCGAAAGGAAAGAAGTTCGAAGCGAATTTCGTTCGTTTCAGAAGGTTTACGGGGCACAAATACACAACACACAAGAGTGGACCAAAGATTGGATCAAAGAGAGAAGAAAAAAGTCGCGGATAAATAATAATAATAATAATAATAATAATAATCGTGGAGGAGTCTACGAATACTCCTTTGATCCAATGTCCGATCCTGAGGGAGGATCTGGTGCAGACAGTAGGCGAGACGTGCCGAGGATCATTGCTGAAGAACAATCGATATATCGCATGTGATGACAGCTGTCTCGTGAACATTCCATTTGCTGTCCTGTGTAAAACGTTTTGTGTATACGGGTATAATATACACGATTATATAAACACATCTATATATATATATATATGTATACACATGATGATATCGTACATGACGTGCGTTACGATCACCTGTGTGACAGTTTTTGGGGAGAGAGTAGGGTGATGACGATTCGTACCCGTTGATTTGTATCGGTGGGACACATTGAATGAGCGATCGTGTGACAATTTACTACCCACGAAAGCTGGAAATGGAACTGGACCAGCGTTCTTTGTTTTGCAAAGTGGTGGAAAAAAATAAATAAATAAATAAATAAATAAAAGTTCTGATTCAGAATTTCGAGAATTGATGGTACTTGATAAATGAAGCAAATGGAGAGAATTTTTTTCATAAAATTGAAAAATAATATTTAAACAAAAAAATAAGTAATATCGGAAAGCAGAATAATACGAAAATAGAATTTCATTCTTTCGGCCGAAGACCGAAAGTGCCTCACGATGATCCATTTCCAATACAGCAAAAGTGAATGAACGTATTAATGGAATATGATTTACAATTTAATATTACTTCTACGATACTCGACGCATCGATCAGTGAGAATGAACGAGAGGCAAATGCACAGGGAATTTCAGCAAGCTTATGCTCGATAGGCTATCTATGAGTATATTGTATCTTGTAAAGGATCCTCGATAATCCGTTTAATACGTAACTTATATTTCTTTGTTCATCCAAATATATGAATTAAATCACCGATACGAATACATATTATATCGCATTCATCGTGATAAATAAACATTACGATAAGAATGGAAAAAAAATTAGAAAAGGAAAAAAGAAATACAGAGTTAACATTTATTTCTCTGTGATATAGTGGAACGTGAAAAAGGTGATTAAGGTAATTTCATTATTACAACTCTCTGGGAAGTCGGCGGTATTACGATGGAAACGAGTGTTTAAAATGAAACGTCAATTATCGTTTTAGCAGTCGGATCTTTTGGGCTCGTTGGTGCGCGACGAGTTCCGTGCAATTTAAATTCAAAAGGCTATGGAGCAAGGTTTTGTAACCGGATCCAGAAGAAGAAAATCAAAGCAAAAACTTTGTTCTAATATAATTACAATGGCTGGGTAATTAAGGGCCGCGGAATTCATTTAGTGACCTTTTGATATTTATAAATGAAGCTAATTCAACTTGTCCTTTGGCTTTTAACGTTGAAATAAAGAATGACCAAGTGGATCATGACCGAGTGAGAAGAAATACAGGTCATACTGGTTAATTTGCATTTCATTTTTGAAACTGACATGAGATTTATTTTGCAGATGCAGATAAATCCAATTTTGTCGAGTCTCTGTATTTTATGCCATCCGATAAAGTGCTCGGAAGAGATATCGGTAGAAAAGATGACAAATTTAACTTAACCATAGATGTATAAACTCGAAGGAACAACTTGATCCATAAATCCGATAAATCCAGTTTCAGAATATTTTTGGGAAGAATTATAAAGCGAAACTTTATTTCAAATTTTTCTCTTCTGATCTTTTGAATATATTATGCAATAATACAGTTGCAATAGAATTTGAAAAGCTGCAGCATAAAATACAACATTTGGAACGATTATTTGTTTTGCTTTGCAATCCCAATTTCATAAATTGTAAATATATTCATAAGTATTCGAATATTTTAATCGATTTACAATAACGATATATCATGAAAATGTATAACTGATAAACTGATGTATTCATCGAAAATTGTGACAATCGTACATTTTTTATTCGTCAATTCCAAACGTCATTCGTTCTTCCTGTCGAAAATTAAATTAAACAGAGATCTTATATTTATATATACGAAACCTGTCAAACCTCTCCACTACTCCAACATTATGAAATGTATACATCGATTAAACAAACAAGCGCTTCTCACCTCCATTTATATCCAAAATATTAATTTCCTCGATCTACATTCAAGAAACGAAATTCAACACCGAATACAAATAAGTATAATTCTACAAATCTTCCAACAAAGCAATAACGAGGCAATAATCGTACATTCTCTGCAATACAGGATACGTCGTTTGACTCGAGGTTGATTTTAGTCTAATAAAAGATGAGTTGCAATCAAAGATCAGAAGAGCGCGCGTGGCGAAAACAGCGTCCGATAACTCTGTCGAGAATAGAATCCAAAGATCAAGAACTGTGGGATTTAGAGGTGTTCCCGTGGGAGGATAAGGAATGCGGATGTTGCCTCGTCTTTGTTATTAACTCGTTTTTACAGTGTACACGTAGCGCGACACGAGACTGTAATCCGATTTAACAGAAGAAAATACAAAGGTATACCCGATCTCTCTCATCGACTGGAGTGTATTCACTGAAATAGAAGACGAAAGGAAGGAGGAGAATAGAGGGATTACGTAGACGAATAAACTGTTGAACTGTTAATGAAATTGGCTAACCGATAACGATATACGAGGTATAATCTAGTGATTTGGAAAGTAAGCGAGAAACGCATTAGAGGAACGACGAGATTAAAGTGAAAAACCTCTTTGAGAGAAATATATCCAAGATTTAAAAGATTAGAATTGTGTTTTTTCTTGGAACAATATTTCTGATCGATAAATATCATCTGAAGAATGAGATAGAAATATTGTATATTTAAATCTGAAATTAAAAGAATTAAAATTAAAGAAAAAACATTACTACGAGAATAATAATAAGATAATGAGTCTATTAGAAAAATTCAGGAATATTTCAAGATATTGGAAGAGCCAGACTCAATTTAACTCTCTCTACACTGGATGGCTTAATACCACATTTAGTTTTCCTGTCGTTGTTTTGAATTATAAATTTGTGTCGCTGTCATACGTCGCAAACGTGAAGCAGAAAATTTTCTTATAAACTTGAAAAAGAAAAAAAGAAAAATGCTGAAGATTTAAATATTCGTGTTTCGTTTCATTTATTCACCAAAAGACAACTTCACTTGATTCGGTCGCACAATCGTTGGTGGCATTTCCTCCATGATTCACCAACCGAGTGACACAATAATAAAAGCTGAGATTAGAATCGTTACTATACGACGGCGCGACGTCACGGTGCTTTGGATAGAATCTTTACGAGCTTCGTAAACCACGACTCTTTTATCCCGTTTCCGCTCGTGATTCTTCGCGCGGATCGTTGGCTTATCTTGTAAACAGGGCTTGATGCTCTCGCCGCCGTCGCAAATTGATAGCGCCAGTTCGATATCTGTGAACGTTTTAGGGATATATATATATATATATTGAAGGGAATTTCGATTGGAATTGTTAAAAGAATCGTTATCGTCGAGGGGTGGTTTCCAACCTGGTTCCAAGTGAATTTGCGAAATTTGCACACGAATGAGCGGATTTTCTACCGATCTAGAGCGAGAAGTCGTTGACATTGATGAAGGAGTAATGGAGATATTGGAATGATTTTATTTGTTGAAAGATAAAATGATTTTACAAAGTATTGGAATACTTATATAATAATATATTTTAAGAAAATCTATCCTCTAACGTTATAAGGAAATCTATTTCTATCGAAAACGAACTTTTCAAATATTCAAAAGTTTATTTAATTTGAAATTGTTTGACTTGGAAGATATTCGATTTTCCCTTTCTACTAAGAAAGGAAGAGCTTTACTTTGTAAAGATCAATTTTCCAACTTCTATATTGTAACTTTTAGAACTCCCGTTTTCCACAAAGTAAGCAGAAAGATTTTCCAAGAAGAAGAAAGAAGTTAATTTTCTCAAATTGAAGTGAATCTAAAAAATAATTAATCTCACGGATGATACGCTTTTTTTTGATCGAAAGAACTTGTATTTGAAATATATAGCGACTGTTATCATAATCGAATAACAAAAATTAATGTGTTACTTTGATAAATTGAGTATTTTAAAATACGTATACAAAATTAAACGAAGTCACATTTAAAAAAAAAAATATCTCCAAGTTTTCATCGAAAAATAAAATAAATATACGTATAATAACTATTATATTTAAATACATATCGATGATAATCAAATTACGATGCACTAAACGTGCATGCGATTTTAAAATGAATACATGTTCCATTCATCGAATTCATTTATCTAAAAGCATCTTCGATTAAACTAAAAATATGTCGTATATGAGAACATGACAGAATTAATTTGATGGAACGAATAATGTATGGCTTATAATGTACAAGAACACGTATCAATTAAAAGTTAAAAGTGTTTCAATGTTAGGATTATTGAGAAAATTGAAAGATACACGAGATTACATACATAATATTGAATCGTTCGAAGTTCAAGAACATCATGAAAATAGCTCGTCAAATATTTTTCCTGAAATAAAACATTGTTGTAAGAATTAAAAATTTGGAATAATTATAAAGAAGAGAAAATTAAAATAAATATTTTCGAACAACTTTTCAAATGTTATAAAGTTTTATATAATTGAATATAAAAAAAAATTCATCTCTACATAATTTATATTTTAATACGTTCTTTTTTTTCTTTTTTTTAATATGCAATCAGACTTACTCCAGAGTCCATTTTTCCTCTTAACAAGTAAAAATATTGAGATAAATTGAATTTATCCTTAAATCGAGTTAAGCTAATTTTTCTTTGACCCGGATCCAAGAATTTCTCTCGAATTATCCCAACAGCAAGGAACACGAATCTGTGCAACGACACAGAACAAAAATCATAACAAAGTTTCCGAACGCAAATAATCTCATAATTTAATTTCGTGTCTTCTGAAAGATTTGATACCGTGGTTACGAGAGAAGTGAGAAAATTTATTGAAACGAATAAACTTCGAAATTTCACTTATAAATTTATATCGTGATGGAATTTTTTAAGCGATATCGCGATCAAAGGACAATAATTTTTTCAAATATCAAATTACAGAGAAGCTTTATAGAAATTTTGCATCCATACATTTATTAAAAGAGAGTAACAGATTAGAATAAAAAATTTATACAACATTCTCCTATTAAATCCTAATAATTAAAATAAGGAAAAATTCAATTGAAGATAATGATTGTTCGAATCACAGGTGAATAATCATTAGAATTTTGCTCTTTAAAATACTTTCTCATTTATTTCGATATGACTTCCAGTTTCCGAGATATCATCGTGTAAAGATTTATTACCTCCTGTTATGCGGATCTGTCATTTCTACTTCGTTTTACTAACCCATGCCAAAGTTCAGACAAGTGATAAATTGGATAAATTGGAAGAACACGTTTCCAAGAAAAAAATATTGATCACGAACTCTATTCGCAGTCTTTGCACAATCTCAAGTAATATCAAGAACATCCTTCGATTGAAATATAAATAAAACAAAAAACGATTTCAATGACTCATCTCCATTCCCTGAATGAATGTCGACGATAAAAATTGTTAATTTCTTCTCTTTTCGTATGAATTCGAACTGTTGCTATCGATAGAAAACACATAGAAAACACATAGAGGCGTAATTCAACCCATAATAATATTTTCCAATTGTCGAACTTTCATTGGAACGAAATAATCGGATCACCTCGGAATGAAATTCACGAGATAGTAAAATCTAATCGAAGGAGTCCCGTTTTCATAAGTGACATTTATTGTGAATTCCGAGTGCGTGATGCATTAGGAAAGCATTAGTATTCGCGGGTTCCGATGCGTTTCGTATACTGCGAACGTGATATGGCGCGTGGCGCACGATGCACGCACAGTGCAATGTCAAAGGATCTCGGTGGCTCTATAGATACGATGTCATACAACGCGAATGTGTAATCACTGCCAGTTGGGACGGTTGTGTACATATATTTTGACACGTGTTACGCAGCCACGAAAGCCACATCACTCAAACCGAATGGGGTAATCGTTATTGCGCGAAATTTGATGGACTGTTACTCCGAAATCCTAACTTGCAACGCGCCTGTGGACCTCGAGCATTTATCACGGGAATTCTTGTTAGGATTCCATCTTTCAATCGCGCCAATATGGATCGATATTTGTTCTCTTACATTCCGTATCGACAAATAGGTCTCTTTTCAATATATCGTACGTTTATTTATATAAAGTTTTTGATTGATTCGATATTGAATTATATAATTGACGAATATTACAGCAACTGTATTATTGCAATCACAAGAAGAGATTCAATGAAACTGTAATTAATGATTCGTAAGAATAATTGAAATGCATAAAGGATTTCTATAGAAATAATATACGTAATTATATTACGTAAACGAATACGTTTGTGAAAATTCGGCTGTTCCTTCGCGATATTCGTGACACAAAATTGTACGAAATTTCATCAAGGAGATGAATCGTAAAAGAAGGTGAAATTATTGATAGATGATTAATAACTTCTAACATTTGGACATGGCCGTAATGCCGCGGGCCGTGCTGAACAAAGCCAAATCTATTGAAATCGAAGGCTTTGGGAGCGCGAAAAAGGACGAAGAATATCAACTTTTCGAACAGAGGTAGTTCGAGAGAGCTTTCATACAGATATCAAAAGGAAATAACGTCCACGACAATAAGGAAACTCGACGTCATTCTTTCTTTCGCCAAGTCCGCCAAGGCTGCTGAAGGCGCACAATACGGTAAATACATTGCGAGTCACTTATATAAACTAACACCTTGAACAATTTATTCTTTTATAATTTCGCGATGAAATACGAAACAAAACACTCTTTGTGACGTGAAATATGAATCCGAAAGATCCATTTAATATCTTTCTCTGTCATTTTTAAGATCATACAAAGTTTCTGAAATTTTCTCTGAAAGACAAGAGAGACAAAAAAAGAAAAATTGTGAAATGAATTGGAAAAATCTCATTACAGTACAAATTTATCGATACCTATTTCAATTTGCAATGATAAATTTCGTAAGCATGTGTTTATTAATTCGAACGAATGAAAAATCAATATGGTGAATTTATATAACCATAAAAAAAGATACACAAAACGCATTCATATTATACGTTTATAAATTTATTGGATGGAAATTTGTGAATTAGAATAAACGATCAACAATTTCACACAAACGATACAACATTTATTCTCATTATTGTCATAAATAATCAAGAATTTCTGATATCTTTTATTAAAACAATTTAAAATAAAAATTTAACCTACATGTAATTACTATATCGATCGACTCTATTAAAAGATAGCCTTTCGAGCATGTTCCTGCTGATCCCGCTTAATTCACGCGGCGAATTGATCCGCGACGAGACGTTTAACGAATTCATATTCGGGAACTAACTGTCATTGTTTGCGACAGACAATGGGATGACGTGAATAGATGATGAGGATGCGGTAGTAAGACACGTTATCGTCGTACGACTCGCACAATCGTTTCGATCCTTTCTTCGGGATCGATTATCGCTATCTATCACTAATGAAAAAAAAAAAAAAAAGAAGAAGAGAAATACGAAGTAGATAAAGAATAAAAGAGAGAAAACTAATTAAGCACTGACCTCGAGGAAGTCCTTCACCGTGGTGTCGACGACCATAAGAGGTCGTTGGATCAAATGGATCACACCGTTGCGCACAGGGATGTTCGGTTTAATTATTTCTGCCAGGACAACTCCAGTTGGATGTCCCGCGTCACCGACCAAAGTGTTCGATTGCACGTATACTGAAAATAATTAAATCAATGAATCATCTCATTGCACGAGCTTGAAATTTAAATATTAGATATATGTGTTATGTTAGATATTTAATTTTTTTTACCTTTATCATGCTCCTTAAGGAAACTAACGGTGACCTTGACGTTATCAGAGAACGCAAGCGTCTGATAAGGTATATTATGAGGTGTAGGTGTCGTGAAGAGGACGTGGTTAGGTATTACGTGGCCATCGATCACCACACGGTCAACCTTTTCCGGCCTAGGTGATGGCTGAGAAAAGAATAGGAAAAGTTTAAATACAAATTATCTCTTTTCCAAAGGAGAAATATTTAAAAGCCTTCGAACATTCTTTAACAAAATACTCGATGCACTTTTACGCAAATAGTGTAATTAAAAATTGGATGAGGATGGTTTTTTTCTTTATCGAATTCTCACACTGACGTAGGAAAATTTAAAATAATCCCGAAACACTTCAATTCACGCGTCAATTCTCGGCCACCAAGATTCTCTAAACTCTACAGATTCTTGTATTCTGTACAGATATTCGTTTCGAGCTACATATTCCTCTATTGTTATAAATTTCCGCTTAAAAAGATATCCATTCGGTTATATATCCCGAATCCCTTGTCGTCTATTGATCGGTTTTCCGATCGAACAGGTTTTGGACCGTTCAATTTCCCGTTTCGCGTAGATTTCTAGAATTTTCAGCTCCGTTCTGAACGCGTATTGAATTGGAAGGGTTTTCGGTTACTCGGATCCTCGATTGTGCATGTTCGCAAATTATTCGGCTTCCTGACTATACGAGTTCCCCTGCTCTACGAATTTTGCATTGCCCGCCCCTCTGATTGCGCCCAGCTTCTTGATTGATAGGATCCGCGATGATACAGATTGCCACCTATACGAATTCTAGAGACGCCCTATGCGGGGACACCTGATTGTACGACAATGAATTCACGATAAGGGAGAAAGCTGATGAATCTCCCTATTTGATTCTAATTACTCCATTGTTGGCCCTCTGATTAATTTTCCATCGGCCACTCCATTCTCTTTCTATTCACGTTTCATCAATTTTTGATATTTTAATATTTTTCAATTAGAATCTATCCGTAATTAAAAGTAATAATTCTTTTTATATAAAACAGTAGTTAATTAACCATATATTTCAAACAATTCTCTGTCAAGCGATAATAGAATCATTGTATCAAAATATATCATTTAAATCATTCACAAATATGTGCATAACGTTGCGTAACATAATACTTTACTTAATTATTAAAATAATGGTTGCAAATAATGTTTGCATAGTACATATTCATTGTACCATTCAATAATATTTTCGTACAAAAATAATTAAATTTATTTAAGGAAAAAAAAAGACAATAGCATTCCAAAAAAAACGCATCTCTATTATCAAAATTAACAAAACAAATTTTTCCTTCGTTCATTTTTTAAACAAAATTTGATCTCGAAATGAATCCCGCCCTGCAACAACGAGCACTCGTTAAATTCTATCACGCGTAACAAGACAACACGCATCCTTCCTCGCGGAAACAATATCCCCCTCCCTCCCCAAAAAGTCGCATCGTTCTCTGAGAAACACCGAGAACATTTAATTAACCGGTCGATAAGGCATCGCGTCTCATTAATTACTTGCACTTTCTGGCTGAAACATTTCAACCCTTGTCCCATCCCTCCTCGGGATTCCAGCCAGCCCCAGGCCTCTCGCAGTGTCCATGTAAACGGCCCCTAATGCGGTGTAATCGCGTAAAACCGCGGAGGCGGACGACTACTACCGTCAAAGAGGGAAGGGCGAGGGTGTGGCGTTAGAGGGAAGAGGAGGAGGGAGGTAAGCGGGGGCAGCGAGACGGATAAGGGCGCGAAATATAAAGGTTGGGGACCCGTTGGACCGATGATTATACACGTACCCTCGTTATCGACGTGCCACCGGTAAAGGTCATTTCGCCAGGGGAAGGATGAGAGGCCGAACGATTGATTTCCGATTCCCGTGATAAGGCACGACTAACACCGTACTGGCGGAGTCGTATTAACGCCGCCGCCCGTCCATGCTTGCAGCCGTGCCGTGTTCTCGCGTGACAAAGATAAAGCGTGTCGTCTGTTTTCCACGATCGAGATTCCGTGGGTTGGCTGCAGGCAGCTCGTTAACGCGCCTCGATCTCTCCCCGCGGAGGGGCGGGAAGGATGGATAAGGGATGGATGGGAAAACGGGAGAGAGGAAGGTGAAACGGAGGATTCGAGTTTTGGAAGGAATGCCTGGAGGGCTCTGTTTTGTACCGATTCGACACTTGGTTGATTCCTTTTCATGGTTCCTTGGTTCCTTGGTTAAAACGCGAAAATGTTTCGTGTTTTATTAGATTTGAAAAAAATTCTGGAAGAAATTTTCCTTTTTGGAAAGCAGCTCTTTTCTTTGATTAAGTTTCATCGTTGATTGAAAATAAAATAATTGTTATAGAGATGCGTCTTGAATTAGTAGATTGTTTGAAAAAAATTCTGGAAGAAATTTTTCTTTTTGGAAAGCAGCTCTTTTCTTTGATTAAGTTTCATCGTTGATTGAAAATAAAATAATTGTTATAGAGATGCGTCTTGAATTAGTAGATTGTTTAAATTTATAAGTTATGAGTAGATTCTTTCCTATTTTAGCATTTTAAACGAAATAGAATAATCAGATTCTAATTATAAAAGGAAAAAATTCGAGGATCGCAATCAAAATCATTTTTAGCTCGCTCGTTAGTCGATTCGATTTTTGTTCTATCATCGAATTTTCCTTCTTCCATCTACTTTACATCCACCTTGTCGAGATATAACTCGAAGCAACGGAATTTCTCGAAGCAAGTAGCGATGCAAACCCATCGTACGAAATCTCACCAAGCTGTTCGCTTTTTCGTTCTACGTCGCGATCACATCTTCAAGATGAACAACTCCCATCCCTCGACTTCTCGCTTTGCAGTGCAAGTTTGCACAGAAACTCCTTAATAGCAACATTATTCCAAGATGCGAACATTCACTGGTTCAAGAAATTTATTTTATCTTTTTCTCTTTCTTTCTTTCTTTTTCTCTCTCTCCTTTTTTTCGATTCGACCGATTTCTCTGGTCGATTTTCCGACATCGTTGCACCAAGACTTTATTTCTTTCTCTCCCCCCTCCCCACCTTGTTCGGATTCTTCTTTCAATTAATTCCGGATGCAGCGAGCAAAGTTGTACGTGCCTGGAAGATTCGCAGAATTATTCACGATATCATGTAAGATGTAATCACGTAACGCAGCTACCGACGAAACGATTTTGTTCTTTCTCTGTTTTTCTCGTCCCTCGCCACCGTGGGGGAGGGTGGAATTGCTCGCACCGGCACCCCAAGAAATAAACTTCTTTGTTTCCTTATCTGACCGACCGCTCACACCGCCATTCTTCTACATTTTTTTCTATGAAAAAGAGGAAATAGAACGGCTAATGATTAATCGTCATGAAATGAATATACTTAAATACACGTTCACGTTGAGAGAATATTTGGAATATTTATATACAATATATATAGTGATTTTAATTAATGAAATAAATTAATAGATAAGAAGGGGATTCTAAGAATATAGGAATATTCTTGTTTGTTATCTGTGCTAGATTTTGAAAATTGGCTTGTTAATTTATAAAATACAAACATTTGTTTAGTTAGATCGTATCATATTGATTTGGTTAGATATAAATATAGGTAAACGGTAATGTTTGTAAATTAATGATAAATTGTACTTGCACAACTTTATAGAATTAATAGGTTGTAAATCTGAGTTATTTGTTAAATAATAAAAAGTAGTAAATGTTTTTAAATCGAAAAAAGTTTAAAAATTGATATAATCATGATTTGATACACTCGTAAAGTTATATAGCCTGTAAAATTTATAGACGGAATTAAAAGGTCTATTAAAAGTTGCAAAAAGTTGTAGTAAAAATTGTTGCACAGGCTTATGATTCTCTTTATCACATTTTCTTTATTGCGTTATTATTGTATCTTTCAGAACATGGAAAAATTTAATTAAAATTCTATTATTTTTTTTATAAATGTTTTGAAATTTCAAGTTATTCGTATTCTTTTACAAGAATTAAAAAATTTCTTACAGGAATAAAAGGAAGCTTCAAATTTATTCAATTTCTGTATGTAGATTCTTTTTAGTAATTAGATCATAATTTACATTTTATTCTACTTTATAATTTATCTGAATTATCAAATTCTTCCTCTAACATTACATTTATTTATACTTCATCCAATTTATAAATTAAATCAACTTATATAGTCAAAAATTCATCATCTAGAGAAATTATTTTCTTTAGTTAGATTAGCCACAAATATTATATATTGAATTTATTAATTAGTAGAAAATATAAAAACAAAACTTTTCCTACTATTATTATTTAACAATATAACAAAATAATTTCAAATTACGTCCAAACATCCTTTCCTTTCCCTTCCTTCTTTCATTTCATTTCATTCACTTCTCATTATCACTTTCATTCCCCACTCCATCGGCGTTGAACCTCTCCTTTCCCTTAAATATTTTTCCCACACCCACTCAGTTTTCTCAACGATTTCTCAAACGAACAATCGTCCACTATTGCTTCGTTTCTCGAAAACGAAGGCCATTCTAGCAAATTGCTTCACCGTTATTAATTCAACCCTTCTTCGTCCATCCCAACCCCTTGGCAGGGATAATGACCGCGTTGACGATCCCACATTCGAAGCTAAGAAAAGCCACGGTTCCTTATGTCCTCCGGCATCGAGGCATCGATTGGGAAAAGTCCCAATCGACGACCCGAAATACTTTTCGATACGGTTCCATCTCTCTCGCTCGTGGGCGAGGCTTTTGTGCGGCGAAACTCGATTCTCCTACCCTTTTCCTTTATATCCTGGCACACACCTGGCCGCAAATATACATTGTGCAATCAAGCTACGAATACGTATCCGATACCGTGAACACGCGAATTCTGGGAAAGCGCGATTTCCATGTATAATTTTTCCCTCGTAGATATATTTTCCATATATAGAATCCCCATCATCGAGTATTTATATTTTTTTTCGATTTCTCCTTTTTTTTCGAACGAATTTTGTTGATTTTTCAAATCGTAAAATTATTTTAATTTCAGCTATCGTGCTGCGATTTTATAGATTTTTAAAATTGTTCGTTTCTATCCGGAACGGGATTTTTTGATGGAAGATGTTACCGATTTTAACTTTTTTTTTTTGATTTTGTTTTTCGAGAGGATTTTTAGGAAATTTATACACGGGGATTGTGAAAATCGTTTGAACGATATTGAAATTTTAACGTTGATTTTTGTCATGAATATATAGAAATTCTTTTTGATATTTTTGATTAAGATAGAATTCGGGATAGAAATTCTCCTCGAATATATTGCCCTAAGAATTTTTACGTGACGAGAAAATAAATGCAATGGAGAAGCGTAAAGTATGTATAAAATAATGGAAAAATATATTTATGAAATATAAAATGAATTTATTCATAGACTTAATTATAGATTCTTATGATCTATAATATACGTAATTTTTCTTCTTTTTATAATACCATTTCATAATATCAAAACTTTTCATTATATCTTCTATTCTCTATCGTATCTTAATTACTTCATTTTTATATACAACACGTATCACGGACTTTTCTTTTTAATAGCTCATGTAAGTCAATGAAATTATTACTCTATCATAATAAAAGAGTAATATTTTCAACTACCAATAATAAATTTGCTCCATTTTTTACAATTTTCTTCACTCTTCTTTCCATATATTCATAACAATGAATTTAAAACTCGAACTCGACTTGCGCATCTGTATTTTCTTCAATCTCGTTTAAAAAATTATCAAAAATATCTATCAAACTCGACATCTATGCCTCGAAGGATCTCTAAACCTATCTAATTTCAGCTTTTCCCGCGTATCGCACACTATCACAGACTTCCATTCATCGACATCGCAGATCGTTTCGCGCAAAGTTTCATCAACTCGAACTTTGCGAAAAGTCTAGTTCCTGTTGGTCTAGATTTCACACCCCAAGTTTGATCACGTGATCCTCCCCGTGTAGCCCGATCGAACGCACGCGACCCTAATCGCGGAAATTACGAAAAACCAAGGCAGGAAAATTACCGATCGTATCTAGTTCCCTACCTCCTCAGCCGTGTTATTAACTCGGTTCCTCCATTATGTTTTAACGAACTCGTACACAGTGTGCAACCGATTCAATGTAATCTTGACGCTCCTGTTTAGCGTTTCGCCGATTTTCAAGGGGATAAGAGCGATGAAGTTTAATTGACCGGCGCCGGTAACCAATGATTTTATGCATGGATCGGTTCGTTGCTCTTTACGGTATAAAATAGGTTGTGTGGCGAGAGTTCGTTGTTGTGGAAATATGGAAAAATTGTTTATACGCGCCAAGTCCACTTAAAATCGTTATAAATATTGTTCGTTTGAAATCTTCTTCCTCTGTTTCTTTTTTTATTTTTTTTTTTACTTGTAAAGAATCACTTATTCGAGAATCGTGTATATTTTGTTAATTCTCATTGTCAGTGAAGTTTATAAGTTTATCAATTGCAGAGAGAGAGAGAGATAGAGAGAGAGGAAAATCGTAATTCGAATGAAATATTCATAAAATACAAGATAGAATAAAATATTAACGCGTTCACGGTTCCCTGACCTGTATAGCCAGATATATTCCAGACTCAAATATCTGCTAACCCTCTAACTTTCGGGTTTAAATTGATATATGAATAATTAAATTATCCTCCACGCGGATATCACTTTTGTAGACGTGAAAACCACGTCTTTGGTTGGACTGTTGAACATGTGAACATGTTACGAACTGTGCAACGTGTATGAAGTATATATTGAAATACGTTCTAGAATTTAAAACTTTCTCTCCGTTCAAATTTCTAAATATATAAAAAAATCAAATTAAATATACATATCATTTCAATAACATAATTGTCACCGGTTATCGGGAATGATGGTTATGACGAGATATTTTTGCAATGATAACCGAATTAGCCCCACATGGATTTTTCGGGTTCATCTCGTGAACGCAATCGATCAAAATATGTCACTTCCGGGGTAGAACGAGGAGGAGAACGAGTCGGCATAGCCTGAATCCTTTCAGGGGTTCGCAACAGGGGATATTAAGGTCCTTTCGGGATGATCGATATGGGAAGGTTGCTAAGCAGCTTACCCGGAAACCCTCCTCAACGGGGATAAGAAAGGTGTAACGTCCGTCCGCCTTGAAGACATCCTCCTTCTTCTCCGTCAAGATCCGCTGCCGAAAGATGCTGTAAGAAAGTTGGACTCGTTAATTGAACGCAATATATATATATATATATATATATATATATATATACGTATGTCTTCTTTTCCTTCTGTGTTCGCTCATTGTGTACACATGAAACTGAAATAGAATTATTTGTGGTGGCGTGAAACGAGAAATAAAATCATTTCGAAAAATTGATACGTATAAAATTTGTGAGGAAATTGTATTTTTATTTTTGAAAAGAAAAAAGAAATAGCAGTAGGAAATATGTAGGAATAAAAATTTTATCCGATCATTTTAAATTCGGAATTCATAAAAAGTGTAATTTTATTTTTCTGCTTGAAAAGAAAATATCGAGAAATAGATAAGGGTGAAGATTTATACGATAAAGTAAAATATACTAAAGGATAAAGTACAATACGTTTCTTTTCTTTTCTTTCTTTTTATAGTTTCGCAAAAAAAAAGAATTATTATGAGATGAAAAGTAATAGGAAATAATTTTGCAAGGTTTTTTGCAACGATGAAAGTTAAAAGTTTAATCAATTAATTCTTTTCTCCTTAGTTAACGAAGAGATCGCGATTTTTGAGTTGTTTAATTCGAATATTTAAAAAAAAAAAAAAAGAAAAAAAAATGTTTTGACAATATCGTAAAAATTTACACTGAAAATAAGCTTTCTCTCGTTGATTCTCGTTAATTCCATCGGATGGATCGATGTTTGTTCATAACGAACAAAAATTAGCGCCATATAACCATTTATCGAGTCTAACTCGAACATCGTGACGCGCTTCTGTTTTTTAATTGCATCGAATCCGATGATGAAATTAAAGGGAATTAAATTAAAATGTGAAAATTCACGGGCGAGGGATGATGAATTCTCTGGGAAATGATTTATTAACAAAGTTCTCGGGAAAGTATATATGGAAAAAGTTGGCCGGAGGCGGGTGCTGCGCGCTTTACGTTGCACGAACAAGCGGAAACGGTTGTTCGATGCGCGCGAACGGTAAATGAAATGCAGCGAAGCTTAAAGAACTTTCGGAAGGGTGAAGCTAATTCACTCAAGTTTTACTTACTCAGATGGCAAGCTCCAACGGCGTCGAGCCTTTAAATATCGATAAAGACTTGACAAAGTGAGCATCGAAGTTACTTAGGGGAACAACTACTGGAAACTTGGTTCCATCTTCATCTTTTGGCGAACGTGAGCGGACTTTGCGGAGTGTATTTTGCTCGCGGAAAAGAAACTGTGCCGGATAAATGATAAAAACGGACCGTGGGATAATATGGAAAATGAACAAAGATATTTATTATTTGAGGAGAAAATTAATTCGTTCATTGCATCAAATTTCATTGTTTTTATATGGAAATAATATCTAGAATATTTTAAAATATTCGATCGATGTTTGGATTTCTAAAAATTATTTAATAATTGATTTAATGTTAATATGAATGGACGTTTAAATAAGTGAAAAATTTCAAAATTCTACGAAAATTTAAGAGAGATGAAATAAATAATATGTTTTAAATTTTAATACCAGAGAAATTAATTTAAATATTCATTATAAATAAGGGTTATAATTATATATTAATATTCATTGTGATTGTAAGTTACGTTTCATTCAAGAAAAGTTTTTATAGAGAAAATATATTATCAAGAATCGTTTTATTTTCTCTCGAATGTTATTATACAAGATTAACGAAGTAAAAACGTTTACACGGTTAAAAATTAAAGCTAAAATTTTTACTTACCGAAGACGATGAACACCCAAATCAAGATTTTCACTTTGATTGAGAAATTCGAAGGCGTTTGGACTGTAGATCGGTAGTTCCATTGAATTCGAACGTACTGGTTCCAACACTTCGTTTATTATGTGCAAAACCTGCAAAATAATAAAATAATATATTTAATATATTTAGTAAAAATTTCATAGTCAATCTTATTGATTGTAATTAGACAAGAATCGTATTTGTTACGAAATCTTCGAATTACATGTCGAGGGATTCGAAAAATTTGAGGGACTCGAGAAGAAGAACTTTGCGAAAATAAAATATAAAACAGAAGAATATATATAGATACACACAAAATAATTTAGAAAATTTTCTTCTTAGATTAATCAAAATTTAACTTTTAATTATACAATTCAATTCCATCTACGCAAAGATCGTTCTTTAATTCATCAATTCGTATGAAACATCAACAATTATTAATTAAACGCAACAGTTTATAGAATCAGAATGGAATAATATTGTTTGCCTAACATATAAAGCGTAACTAATACCAACAATGTTGATTTAACATCGCGTATATATATATATAAGCTACGATCGATCAATCAAACGCAACAGTTCATAGAACAAAAATATTATTGTATATCTTTTGCCTCGAGCTAATTTCTCGTATAAATAATCTTCTCTAACATTAATTTAATGCCAGACATATAAAAGAGGTACAATTCACGGGGAATTATATTACATATTGTGCACGAAATTCAATTTTCTCCCTCGAAAGCATATTATCAAACCATCAAGTGCAAAAATTCCACTTGAAAATTCCATTTCACGAAAAATACGTGTCACGTATCGCTGTCATTATTTATCACGGATTTCATTCATTCGGCGAGGAATACAAAACACTCGACCGACATACGATCGTCCAAAGGTTATTATTTCCTCTTCTTTCTCTCTCCTTTCGAACAGGCTAATTCGTACGTAGCCAACCGAGCGGAAAGCTCGTCGTGACGTTCAATTCGACAAGTTCAACGAGCTTCAAAGTAAATTGCCGCCAGAGATCTTGCTTGTAAACGCGAAAGTATACGGTTAATCTCGTGAAGCCGCGAGAGAGGCGCGGGGGATGGTGTTCGGGGGGAGAGAGATATAGTAAGACAAACGACATCGCGGCAGCGAGGGAAACGGGGACACGGGGACGATGGAGGAGGAAGATAAAGCGAGGAACGAGAGGAAAAACGGACAGGAGCGAAGGAAACGCTTTGGTGGGATGGGGGTGTGGGTATTTATTCTGCGGCGAGGAACGCAACTATTTCATGGGTGTCGACTCGGATGCCGTTGGAAACAGCGGCAAGATGCGACACCCCTCCTCCGCCCACCCTCATTGGAAATGGCGCACACCCATTTACTATACCACGAGTTCGCGACTCGAACCATCTTACCAGCTATTTATTCGCTTTTCCTCGCGATCACCGTGATTCTTTTATCTCGCCCAAGGAGAGAGATGCTCGTTCTGTTCCTCGCCGTGGAACACGCTTCCTGGCGTGTTGAATTGAAAACGGTGGATTGTAAATGATACGGACGTGTAGCGCACGTCTTTTGCCAAATGAATCATTTTAAGAGGATAGATGGTGTTGAAGGAAGTGAATATCTACGATTTTTGGATGTTGATTGAAAGAATTGAAGAAACAGAAAGAGAGAAAAGTTTTTATACAATTAATAGAGATTAAAAAGAATTTCTCGATTTATTGCGAAATTGAAAAGTTCAATAATCAAATCAAAGTGTCTGTAATATTTTTAATAAAACAGATCATAGTATTATATCTTCAAAACGAATCAGAAAATAAAATCTTTTCATTATTTCTCAACATATAGTTATTTATATCCTCTTCGAGCATTTATTCTTGAGGCAGCAAGCAAGCCATCGAACATTCTCGCGTAAAGGCGATCGAGCAGCGTGGGCAGTAAATCGTGAACAGGAGAGCAAAACGAGAAATCTGTCGATTCCAGTTTTATAAACCGTCGAAACATTTCTTCTGCCGAAGGTAGGCACATGCTAAAAGCTACGTTCTCTCGGTATCTCTTCAATAAAGAAAAACAGAGGGGGAGGGGGCAGAAAGATTGCACGATAACAAAGAAAATAGGAATGGGCGAGGGTGAGGAAGAGCGTGTTCCATTTATCCGGCACGAGGAGTTGGCTGCAGAGGACTCTGTGTCACGGAGACGCGAAGAAAGAAAAAAAAAACAATGATTCGCGTTTATATGCTAGAATGGCTACCCAGAAATGAATCGTATCGCCTTCTATGCCGCGATAGCGAAGAGAAATTTTTCTCTGTTCTTTGACGTCCATTTATCTTATTTGCCGGACACGAATCATTGGGGATGCAGGATCCAAGTCTTGGGACGAAACTTTTAATTTCTTACGTGAATTTATACCGCGTATTAGCTTTATAATGTTGGATGGGAAAGTAAATCAATTTAATTTATTCGTGTCATCGAGCTTCGAAATAAATTAAACTTGGTATAAATATTTTATTCTTACACGCATATACTACGATAAAATAAATGGAAATTAATATTCTTTTCACAACAGAAGAAATTGAATCCTATCACATACGAATTATTACTTTGTAAATATAATGGAAAAGAAAAGAAATAACAAAATTTGTTTTCGTAAATTATATAAGAATTTGAAAAATTGGATTAAAATTTCTTTTTAAAGTTTCGACTTTAAGGGAGAATCGACAGAACTATTTGAGAATCGTGGTGTACGCGTTCCGCGGGTAGACAAGCGTGCCAAGCAACTTTTAGATTCGATTGCTCGAGACAAGACAATCCTTCTCGGCACACTGGTTCACCCTGAACGGGTTATATTCTCTCCTGGATGAATTTTACACGGAGACTGTTACGTGTGGCGAGTGCCCGTTTCCGGAACACGACGTTTCTTGAGAGGCGAAACTTTCTGGGACAACGGGCGTATATCTTTCAGGGAGACATTGCTATTTCTCTTCCTGTGGCCCTACTATAAAGGAATACCATTGTCTACGAAAAAAAAAAAGAAGAAACTGTTGCGATATTAAAGAAGTGATAAAAATGTGTCGTCTTGTTTCGAGACGACGTTTCACTTTCTCACTATTATTGGTAATGATATTTTATTCATTGGAGAGAAGAGGAAAAAAGTGAATTCATATCAGAGAAATTGAAACGAATTGCGAAAAATTTAAATTGGAATAATTTTCAGAACTGTTTGAAAATTTATCAAAGAAACATTGAATGGAATCAATTATCGATCATTATTAAAATTGAACATGTCAATAATAAAATTAACGAATAAAATATGTTTCGAATGGAAACAGTTTGAGAATTAGAATAAAATTGAATTACAATGGCGAATGTGCGCAATTAAACGTTAATATCTGCAATATAATGGCAGCCATTTAAAATTAATATAATGAATATTTCCACATTATTATCTCTATTGGAATTCGTTGTTTTCATTATCACGAAATTATGTTGTTTTATTGCAATAAAATAATCGATGAAGTAATTCTCGAAATAAAATACAATTTTGAATGCAAAAAGAATTTTATGCAGATTTCGATGTGACGTCCAAAGTGAATCATTAAAAAAAAAAAAAAATTGCACGATGCGTTTCTATGTATTAAATTATTTTTAAAATTATTCAAGTTGCTGTAAAGTTTCGCTGTAAAGATCTATTTATTCACAAAATTTATTCGCAAAGTTTCATTTCGTTCCATAAAAATTTCCTTAATTACTAAGCAGGAACGTTAACGATACTTCAACGTTTTCTGTTTAACTCTGCCTTATTTTACCGCTGTTTTTATCACGGATGATAGAGCACAGGAGGGAATAGCATGAACATTTCTCTAAGAGGTCGTTAATTCGAAGTTCACCCGGTTCTAGCCACCGTCTTGGGGGTCGAAGTCACGTTTACACCCTCGAATGCGGCTATTAATAAAAACAGGCGAATGGTTCGTTATGGTTATTCGTAATTAATTGTATTCCTCGCGGTGTCCCAGAGGACACGTAAATTAACGAGTGCTAAGTTAATGGGCTGGAATTTTATGCCGGCTTTGAGTGCGTTTGTTATATAAATCAACGTGCGTGAACATATAGTGCCTTGAATAAAGATTATTTATGGATATTGGGCGATGGAAATTAAAAACTAGAGACTAATAGTTCGATATTTGAACACGTACAATTAAAAGGTATTGCAAGGAATAAAAATACCATTAAATTTACGACAGCTTTAATTTCTTCTATCTTTATTTCGATAAAAAATAAGAAATAAAATAATAAGAATGAAAATTTAAGAATAAAAATCGATTAAATGATCTAAGATGAAACAAAAGAGCAAACTTAATTTTTACATCAATAGTTAATAACTTATCATAATTTCAATATTAAAATTTCATTTCAAGATTAAAATTTTCTTAGAAGAAATTTATTAAAAGTAAAGATGGAGTGATATCCAATCAACTTCGATAAATGATATAATCCACATCTTCACGAATTATACAATGAATAAAACGATCTTTAAAAGTATTCACCGTACGAAATCAACAAGATTCCTGACTACCTCAATCGAAGAGAATAAGAAACCCGTTTCGGGGTCAATCGAAACGATTCCTTCGACGTTCCATTTCCGAAAATGATTGGCGAATAAGGAAGATCGCAGGCTATATAAGCGATGCACGAGAATAAAAACACGTTCAATTCTCCCTTGTTGCCGATCTGTCGGCAGCAAAACTTGCAGCCAAAGCTCGAATCGGGGGCATAAAGTGGCGGTTCAATTACTATAAAGCTCTTCTTTGCTACGTATGCCAGCGACTGCGAGCTGTCAGGGTGTGGCGTCGAGACACCATGGCGCCGATCCCCTAACCCCTCGTTTTCTTCCCCCGTTCGAATGGCGTTTCGAGGACGTTGCGCCAGATTAAAACAGGATCGACGACTCACTTTCCGAAACCGGGTCGCCGTCTTCTGTTTACAATCGTTGAAATTTTATTGCGAATTCCCTCGAGCAGATTTCCATATGTTAATTGGATGATGCTATTCTTAAATTATTGCTAATGGATTTGAATATTTTATTGGGGGAAGTGGAGGATTTTATGATTGAGAATTTTTATTGAGTTTTTTCAGATAATTCTATATTTTTAGATTATCTTTGTGTTTTTTCTTTTTAGTTATTGCTGGTATTTTTGGAAGTGAAGAAAGTAAGAGTTATTATTCCATATTCTCGAGTTTCATATAATATCTTTAGAAAGAAAGTTTTAATAAACACAATCAAATATTCATTCGTTTAATTTAATTCTAATAATAACAGAATTGATCGAAGAGCTTCGTCTTTTTTATATTTTTATTCACACGAAACATTCGGCCAATTATCGGGATATGTCGTCTCTGTAAGTCTTGTCTCTTTAAATTTGTTGATCGTGAACCACAAACGATTCTATTATTATTTGTTTTATTTCTTGGTTTTATATTCTTTATTCTTTGCCTTCTGCAGTTTTTCTTTGGTTTCCACTTTAATTTGTGTCTGCCATCTCGTGCATAAAGCGAAGCATGGAAGAAAATGACGGGAAATATTGTGTAGAATTTTATGCTCCGTCACAGTCTGACGGTTTGGTTGATAACCTAAGAGGGAAGAAATATTATTTTACATTTTTGCAACTTGTCGTTCGCGAGAAAAGTAAAGATTCTTTTAACTGAAATAATTCAAGAATCTTTATCTTGAATCTATTATCTTCGTGATTTGTAAAAGATAATAACATGAAACAATTAAAATCACTGCATAAAAACGTTTCTTTAATATGCAAAATTTCATTTTTGATTAATTCATATACAAATCTTTAAATCGAAATTAAATATTATATCTCTTGAATTAAATCAATCACAAGATAATTAATTCGATAATTCATACACGAGAATCTCTTCTCAATTTCTTCTTCTTATATTTCTATCCCTGAACACCGCACTAAAGATGGATATCTTAAAATATTCATATTCCACGAGTTTCCCTCGCCCGTCCACGTAAAATCTCGCGTAAAGTTATCCCCTTTAAAACCACTCCGACATTCATCGAATCGAACGACGAGGAAACAGGGAAAGCGAGTGTGGTCTCCTCTCATCCCCGAAGAATCGGGGCCATTTTTATTTTATCCGCTCCACTATCACGCTCATTTTCTCTCCCCGTACACTCGTTCCTACGCTCCCTTTACGTTTTCTCCGTTTTACATCCCGACCTCGTGGCTTTTCCCCTTTGTACTCCCCTCCTCCCTCGTTCGTAGCCAACGACTCCTGTCGTCCCCCTCTGTGGCATTTGTGTATGCATTTTTTAACAAGCCGTAACGCGATCCTGTTTCGTCCACCGTCTCTCACACTCGTCTCCGTGCTGGCGTTCACGCACTCGAAATCTCGGCTTTATCTCGTCCCAAATCGAGTTACCGCGCCATACTTTTTCCCTTTTTCTCTCCTTCTTGTCTTTCCTGCCGCATTCCCCTAGGGTGAGGGAGGGGGAGTGGCGGTGTGTCTCTCGTAAAAGGAAATTGCATCGTGAAGGAGACGATGCGACCGCGAGAACGACCACGAGAGATGGAGAGGGTGGGGGATTCTTTCTCGAGATTGAGGGCGAGCAGTGATCGTTAATTCGTCGTTGATCCCTGCGTAAACGATTCTGTCTCGAGACGAGATCTCTCGTGTGCTCTTTTATTTGCGATTTTTCACTTTGTAGAAAGAAAGAGAGAGATGGAGAAGATGATCGTGTGATTTTTTTTTCACGAAGATTTTCAACTCGAAGATTATACTTGATGAAAGTGATATAGGCGATTATAGAGCCGAGGATCTAATGTTATATAAAAGTAGTTATATTAAAGTTTCATCGTTATTATATATAAGAGCTTATTAAAATATTTAATAACGTGGGGGTAGATAGTGTATTATGTCATTAATAAACAATATTATATTATTGCGTTACGAAATAATTATAATGTAAATTGATGTTTGATTATGGTAACGAGATAGTGACTATATAGGTATTGTATAATAAGAGAGTTGGTTATTTTAATTTACCGAATATTAATATTCCCGATCGTTTTGTTTCACGTATTTTTTTCGTATTTAATATTCCTATTATAAGAGAGCAATTCTTTACAACACGCGATAATTTTCGAATCTAGGTAAATCAGTTAATTCAGTAATTATCGTGCAAAAATATTTATCGCTATCCAGGGAACATTAATTTCGAACACCGTTATTTGTATACGGATAATTTAATTCATAGAATAAACTTAAATTCCCTGTTTTCTAATCGATATTCAGAGGTAATATTCGTGTAAAAAAGAAAAATTAAAGTGTTATCGTAATACGTTCGATCAATTTGATTTTTTGGCAACAATAATAAGGAAGCTTTAAATTGTCTCGTAACCATAACTCGTAATAATACCCAATCGATTTAACGATGAAATATTCCGCTGTTCCATATCCATTTTGCCGCGAGTGCGGCGTATATTTTACATATCTATCGAATTGAAAGCGGATATACGCGCATTATTCCCATACGCGTATTTCAAGCAGAGATATACATACACACACGTATACATGTGTACGAGTATATAAGAATATATATAAATATATGTATATATGTATATATATATGTACACACGCACATTCTATTATAAGTGTATATTCAGTTACACGGTATCAAGATGAAAGTCGAATTTGTCTTCCAACAGAAATATCCTTTTAAAAGTGTATAACGGTGTATATCTTTGAAGTTTTCTTGGTCCCCCGATTTTATGACATTTGTTCTGTTCAAACGATGTAATGAATACAAATTGATCATAAATTTAAATTGAAACACGGTAGACACGGTGCATCTTTCTAGTTGCCGCCGAATAAAATTCGCGTTAACAACGTTTCAGTCGATTTCCATCCCTTTTATACTGCATTATTTTCCTTTGATTTTCAGCTAATTTTCATTCGGCTTCATATTATAGAAATATTTATATTGAATTTAAACGTGCTTCTATCGCGTTCCATTTATTTGAAAATTAATTCTGTTTAATTTCAAGTAATAAGGACTTTTGGACTGGTGTCTCTTAAGTTGAAAAATTATAATTTTATATGGAAAATATTTAAAAAATTGGAACTTTTGGAAAGTCTTTTTCTGAAAGAAAAAATTTGATAAAAGTAAATTTTTTTTTTATTTGGTATAGATATTTCTAGATGGTATAGATATATTTCTTGTAGAGATAAATTTTAATGCGATTCCATTTTGATTTTATTTACGCGATCGATTTTCGCTTACGCTTTGGTTGATTGCGAATAAAGCAGGATGCATACGATTTAAATTCAATCGATTCGTATTTTGAATTAAACTTGTAATCTCTCTACTGAAAATTTCGTTTATTTTAGAGTTTAATTTTTTATAGAATTTTAGTTTAATTTCTATCCAACTACGGGATTCGGATTGTATTTTATTTTCCTTCGATTTAGATTTAATTTTTATTTTATTTCAATTCGATACCTTCCTATCTACCATTTCCAACATCCATTTAATCGATTTCAGATTAATGTCCATCTCATTTCTCTTTAGTTACATTTAATTGAAATATTAGGGTTGTTTAATCCTATACGATTCTAATCGAATCGATAGCCATCAATAGGTAATGCAGTATGCAGTTCAATAAAATGAAACGCATTTACAATTGTAAATTACTTCGGTACATGTATTTTCATAATTTGTAATCCTAAATAATACGAATACATTTCTTTCGAAAACGAAATAAACGCGAAAAATGTTAAAATCTAATAGATAGGTATTTTCATTTACTGAATTATTATTATTTTATTAAAATGCAAATTATTAGTATATATCTCTTTATTAATTATTAAATTTATTTTTCTATTAATTCTGTCCTTTCAAAAAAAAATAAATAAATGTGACACGAACAATTTTTTCTTAAATTATTTGTTAATAATTTTCTATTTTAATTTCCGCGTAATATTATTTCCAAGATAAATCGAGTTAACAAAGCAATTGATAACCAACGTCGAGTAAAACGAGATCATCGTCCGATGAAATACACGCTCCACCAGAACTGTAAGTTTATTTTAGCAGTGGCATCAATATTCAAGGACCGTTACAGGAACCGGTTTCATAAAATTTGCTTCAGCTCCAGCTTCTTAGAGATAAGAGACATTTCCCTTCTCTATTCCATTCATCCCCTTCTCTATTCCATACAGTTTCATTTAATCAAATATTTTCTGAAGGAGTTGTTAAGTTCTCGTCCGTTATTCTAGTCATATTTCAATTTGCATTATCCCAATCGACAATACATTCATGCATCATTGCTTTAATAATCCATTCCATTTTATTAAAATTCACGTTGGAATATTTATTATAAAAAAAAGAAAAAAAAAAAAGAACAATTATTTTTCTACAGTAACATTGTTATATATAGTAAGTTGTTTTACATTTTATTTGAATTTTAACCAAAAAAATATTGTTAAAATCAAATGTCACAACTGTATCGAGGGAAAAAAAATAACAAAATCAATTTGATTTCCACGTAGAATAAATTACAGTAGATTTGGGATCATGAATATTTATTATACGTGACTGACAATGAATTTCGAGTATTAGAGATACGTGAAAGAAACAAATGTTTGATATTAGGATTCAAAAAAAAAAAAAAAAAAAAACATGATCGCCTTGGGGTAGATTTCATGGAATATTTATATTTCGGAAGTATTACCGTATAATTTATTTAAATTGTATGAATAAAATTTACAAATTGTCGCAATCAGTAGACTATAAAAGTTGTATTTTTAATTTATACTAATATGAATATTATAGTACTTTTATAAATAAACACAAAGTTGTATTTTACATTGAAAAAAAAATATACTTAGGAGTTTATTGTTTTATTTATATTTTAATCGACACACACAAGACAAGTATCGAACAAAATCCCATTTTAATAAATTATTCACACTGAAATTGTAATGCAAATCTAATCAAAATCAATATTTCACAATGCTGTCAAATAATAATTAACAAGTTGTCACGTTACACAACAAACACAGAATCAATGCATAGTAATCTTGTCTCGATATAATCAATGTTTGAAACAAAGTTTCTGTCGGTATTCGTGAATGAATAATTACTTTCGATTAACCATAACTGCTAATATAAACCGAATCGATATGTCTAACTATTCCTCGTTTCAAATTTCTTCGAGTGAAATAATCAATTAATTTCATTCAAATCTCCCCTCATCTAATCATCATTCTCCATTGTATAACATTTACCTGAGAGAAGAATCAAATTATATATTAAATCTTAACATTATAAAACAATAAAAACATTGAAACATAAAATAAACATCTTATACCTTATATCTTACTGCATCAAATTACCATTTCATTCTTATAATCTTTATAATTCCAACAATAAAACGATATAAAAACCAAGGGAACTCGAAAGAAAGAATTAAATTAGACGAAACATGGCAATCGTAGGAAAAGAAAAGATATTAAAACGAGTTAACACGAGCAGCAGACCGCTCGAAATCGTATAAAAATATTTTCCGACTTATTTAACCCGGCGCGCGCTGTTCCGCTCTCCTCTTCGAAAGTATATCCTCAGAGGAACGTGAGATCAACTCGGAAGCACCGTAATAACTGACAAAGTCCCGCCACCGTTAACATTTACGATCTCACCCCTGCATCACACGGTTGGCGATCCAGCGAAAAAATATTCCAAGAAAATTCCACCAACCCCCTTTCGTTATTCACGGTATGGAGAATGATGACCGCATAAAGGGTACACGAGGGTAAATGGGCGTGGAAGGTAAACGAAGAAACGATGGGACGTTGTTGTGGCGAGATTATTCATAAATCTAAAAATGTATGTATAGAAAGAGAAATAGAGTTAATCCTGTGGCGTGGATGTAACGAAGGAGGTGGAACTTTGATATTCGCCGGTGGATGAACATATGTGGTGGTTGAGTTTTATTGTTGAGAAGTTTTTTTAGTGTCATGAGATATTGTTGAAAAAGTTTGTAGGTAACGCGTGTTGTTAGAAATTGGAGAATTTGAAGTTAAGTTGGGATTTTGTTACTTTCGAAAGGTTTATTAAAAGCAGGGAAGGGTTAAGTTCGTGATATTGTTGTATTTGAAGTTTGGAGATATTTGCTTTTCCGTGGAAGAAGAAGAAGAATTTGAATAAAGTTAAGTTGGGACTTGCTTTATTAAAGGGGTGACTTGTATTGATAGTTTGAAGTTTGTGTGTGTGTGTTTTATAGAATTGAAGATTTTGAAAGAAGTTGAGGTTAAAGGATTTCGTTGCTTACTACTAAAAATAATCAAAGTTTTAGATTTGTGTTATGAATTATTATATACATATATTGAAAGAAAATTATAAAGTGTCGTACACTATCAAAGAATAGTTGGGTGAAAATAAATTTAAAATTCCATTATTTTAAAAAAGTCTCTTATGAAAGAATTATCATCGTAAAGAAAACTTTCATCGATAGCATCTGCAGCACCTGTAGAATTATAAAATTCTCTCAACTTTTGTATCAGAAGTATCAGTTCGAAGAAACGAAACTACCCCTTTTCACAAACTTCAACTCGAAGTCACCGCCACATTAAACATTCCAATAACTCGGCAAACTTAACGTTCTTCTTTCTTTATTCAGAGCAATAAAAGAATTTCTTTCCACACCCACACCTACACCCACGTATACGCACACATGCACACGGATCCATAGAAAGTGCAGAGGAAGAACGTTGGACAGTCCAAGCAAGAGAGTCAAGGCGTTTTTAATCTCGAAAGCTCGCGGGCTTTTGATCTCATTAGAGGCTGTCGGAATGCGCCTTGGCCGGCGCGTAGCCCGAGGCGTGCACTTTGTTGTTTCTTAACAATTTAAAGAAATTCCAGCTCGAATAACTGCGCCAAACCATCAGACGGATCGACTAAAGAGTTACGGTTAATGGAGGGGAAAATGGTGTGAAGAAGGGTGAAAAGGGAAAGGGTTGAAAGAGCGCAAGGAGAGTTTGAAAGCGAGCTGTCAAGGGATAGAGGCAAATTGAAAATCAGCCACTGGCCCGGCCGAAATACTTGGCGAATAGTTTCGTGGCGAATTGGAGGCGAGGCTGCGTGAGAATATTCGATCGGTCGTGTTTAGTCAACCGGGGAACAGGACGCCTTTGTTCGGGCCATCTTCCAAGGGTGTGAACCTGTTCTCTCGAGTTACAAGGGTGCGCAAGTTTGTTAGGACGCTGCAGGCTGATGGGGTGGTTTATGCTTCGAAAGTTAATCGAACGGATATCGAGTGGAATAGGGTGCGTTTGTTTACGCTTTGTTTTTTTTTTTTTTTAGGGCTTTAGGACGATGTCGAAAATGGAGGAGCACGAGGTTTATAAGATTTTTACTTTGGTTGTATGTTATATTGTTTTTTGTTTATGTTTCTCTTCATCGTGGAATAATATTTTATTGGTTTGTAGTAAATAATTTATTTTTCAGGAGGAGATTGATTATTTCTTTCCGTCACAAGTAAAAATATAAAACGTGATAATTTTTGTACTAATAATATTTTAATTAATAATTATTTATTCACACGTAGATAAATTTCTGATATAATTGGAAAAAATAAGATTATTATTCATTATAAGATGAATATCGATCGATTCTACACTAATATAAAAAATTATTAATTTTAGGATAGTATATTCCATTCAACAAGCATGGTATACGTAATAAAATATAATTAAAATTTAATTGTCACTTTATTTAGTAAAAAATGTACTTGAATTTTTTAATTTTGAATTTACAACTTTAGCAACACACCGTGTCATTGCTCTGAGCCACGTACTAAATGAAACATTTGGCTTAAATTTTTTTAATCGAAAAATTTACATGAAAATGCAAGAACGTGGAAATTTTGTCTTGAATAAAAAAAAATATAAAATAAACAAAACAAATATGCAGAATAAGTTTTTCTTTTTTAGAAATAGGATAAAATAAAAACAGAGATATCCCCTTCGAACTATATATTCCATATCTAGGAATTAAACAATACCCTGGAATATAATCAGCAAAAACTGTGGTGCTCCATAACTTATTTCCATAGCAATTTTTACCACTGCTTTATATTTTAATCCTTGGATAGCGGATTGCGCGCGACAGGGGGTTGGATTAATTTTAATTCACGTAAGAATCTCGCTCGAACACTTGTTGTGGATTTAATTCATTTATTTATAAATTTTTCAGAAAGACGAATCTCTCAACATTTCTATTTTAATAAATGTCGGAATACAAATCAAAATCGACACCGAATTACTTTACCTTTTCACATTTCTTTCATAATCGCGCTCATATAATTCATCATCAAATTCTACGTTTTACTTCCATTTTTTTATTTCCAAATCTTCATATTCGAAATTTATTAGATCCAATTATTCCTATATCTGATCAATTACTATTTAAATGCCGCACTAAAATCCAACGATGTGCGAATACGTTTTTACATCCCCTATAATCTAACCTCGAAAATCACGGTTAGTTTCAGAGAGGGCCACCAGCCGAACTTTTCATGGACTATTAAAACAAACGTAAAATATTTCCACGGTTCGTAACAATCTTTGACGATCCATAAACGCGTAATTCGATTATTTTTAACGCGATTGTAAAAAGGGCCCGCTATCGACGAGTTAATCAGCAGAGCGCGAAAGAAAGTTCCGCTCGAGGGTTGATCGAGGATAGACGGTGAAGTTCGTCGAATCGGAATGTAAAAAGTTATTCGATTAGCCCACTTTTGTCTACATTAATTATGATCCGATACTTTCGTGCTCCGCGAACTAGCAGGGAGGTATCAGCCGCGATAGAACTTTTGCGTTAAGTGGATGAGAAAAGTTTTACTAATACCTGGAAGAGATGAATGAGAAAGAGAAACAGAGATAGAGAAAGAGGGAGAGAGAGAGAGAGAATGAAAGCACAGAAATGGGATGAATGTGGAAGAGGATTGATCTACGGCCGAACGCGTTGAAGAGATTAGTCGAAGATTGGTCCCCGCGCGATTTTCATCGAGGCAATGGTACTGGATGTAGATTGAAGAAATTCGTTTGGATTAAGAAATTCACAAGCACGTCGAATAAGAATTGCGAACGATGAGAATATTGAATGATTGAAGAACTACTGGTTTGTTGAACCGATCGTGTTATAAACGAATTTAATTGAAAAATATTCTTAGCGTGAAAGATTTTGTCTGGAGAAAATTTACTTCTTCTTTTTTTTATTAAATCTTTGAAATTGATGATCGGTTAAATATGAAGATTAATTGATGTTTATTTAATTGAAGTGAAAAGTGTTATAAATAAATGTATTTACAATAATGATATTATATAAACAATAAGTTTTTTCTAAGATACAAGAAGTTGTTTTTGAAAATGAAACATTTAAAACTTCGTGTGTGATTTATTTTAGCTTTAGGAGTATGTACAATATTTATGCAGATGAAAGATACACAACCAGAGTAAAGTATTAATATAACAAAGAACATATAACTGGAAGTAAAGTACAATATTTGTCTGATGTAATATTAGTATCAAGAAATTTGATAAACTTCAAGAGAAGAATATTTCATTGAAAACTTCAAAGTAATTAATGATATGAAGTTGCTTGAAACAATTAGCTTAAAATAGCATATAAATAAATCAGCAAAATTATAAATAACGTGCAAAAATAATTAGAATAAATAAAAACGTTTCGTTAAAGAAAAAAAAAAAATTTATGTCAAGATAATTACAATCAAGCAGAAGAAATACATCTCTGTTTCTGCTCCATTACAAGTGCATTAATCTCTTAATCCTCTTTGCCCTTCTTTTTCTTCTATACCGCAAGGTAAATGCGATTTCAGTTTTAGATTAAGATTTAACCAAGTTCAAGATTTTAGTTTTAATAAAGTAAAAATCGTCTTATGAAAGATGAAATTAAAATTAATCTTTCAGAGTTTAAGAAAAATATCCGTGTTTCGAGATCAGCGTTTGAGAGTTGAAATTAATTATGAAACAAGTTACGATTAAAACGTAGTTAGCAAACTGGGGTTGGTAGCAATTTAATTAACCGTACAATGCCACTTTGGCTAATTAGTTTCTAATCATATGAAGACATCTTTGCAAGGAGCAATTACACTTCAATTCTAAACTTCAATCTACTCGAAGTTTAGAATTGCTATTATCAAATAACGATTAAATTTCAAATCAATTAGTAAGAGAAGTAAAATTATGTTTCAACTTTGCCATTTTACCCAACTTTAAAGTGTTCGAGTTCTTAAAAATTCCCCATAACAATTTCGAGTAAGAAGGGAATGTTTAAACGAAACTGTTTAACTCTTTAATTGCTTCGCGATTATTATTCAAATTTCATTCATCAAGGATGAATTTAACATTATCTACCAATTTCTATATTTATCATAAATAAATAACGTTATATTTTTCAATTTAATAAAATAAATTTTTACATTTTTTCTTTAATATCATAATAATATCAATTATTTATTATCATCATCATTAGCAATATAAATTTAATATCAATTTCAAAAAAAAAATCTTTAATCAAGAAAATTCAATTCAATTTACAGTTCGTCAAATAATTTTAAACGATTTCTCTCATCCAATCTCCATCTGATTTCACGCAAAGTGAAATCCAAGTTTTCGCTCACTTTCTAAAAATCATCCACTTTTCACTTCTTCAATTTTTAATGCGCTCGCGGATCTGTTTCACGGAAGAAAACAGCTTTATCCATAAGAAGTGTCCTCGGGGATTGAATAAGAATATTCGACGAGGTTATCGAGGCGATATCCCCCGATAAGACGAAAGATTTCTTGGTCCAGAAGTCGAGTTGTACAGCTCATTAAAATCTCGTTAGAAGAGAAGTCAGGAAGTGTGGCAGGCCAACTCCTTGGGCGTAGTTTCGTAGATATCGTGCCGGAAGTCGCGTTCACGCAGAGCACCGCGTAAACTAACTTAATTACTCGCGAGATTACTCCCGTAAAAAAAAAAAAAAAAAAGTAATTTGCGATTAAATTAACCGCCGCGAAGATCTGACGGGTTAAAGTTTCCTTAAACACGTTGCATATCACGTTGTGCATGTTGTTTGAACAAAAAAAATGAAAAATTCAAGTAGGTAAATAAAAAATTATCTCTTATACCGTGCAAACAAACTAAACTCGAGGAAAAAAAAGGATAAGAGGATATAAATAATTGAGCTTGCGTGCTATATTTTTCTAATTATTTCAAATTTTTAATCGTATTTCGAATAAATTTAATTAGCGGAATTAATTTTCAACACTTCATACGTTCATTTCATTTTGTAATTGCTTTGAATCGATCAATATTTAAATCGAGATTTTATTCGATATTAACTTTTTAACCGATCATTTTGTTACACGTTATGATCAAGATCGTTATACAATGAAAATAATATTGTATATATTTGCATTTGGAAAATTTGCGTTTGTTATTTTATTAAATTTATTTATCAACAGTGATATAATAATATAACGATACGCGAAAGATCGGCAATAAACGATAAATAATAAATAAAAAAAAAATTCATACTATCTTTGGAATACATTTTATCAACGCTCGAATAATATATAAAATAAAAAATAATAAATGAAACTTTTATTCTTTTTATATAAATTATTCATAAAACGATCTGACATGTCCAAATTAAATCTTAGAAAGATTATTTACGATTCGTAGAAGTGGGAACGAAAGATAGAATATTTCATTCTAATATTTTCATTTAGACTGCTTGAAACGATTGAGGGATATATTGGAAGAAAAATTGAGCGAATAAAGGGCTTACCTGAGTCTTGACGTCGCCGCCAACGCTAACCTTAGATTGAAAATTGCTTCGATCTATGAGGATTTTAGCGTTATTTATGTAGACTTCTTGACCGTGAGTGCCTGGTCTCCTGGTGACCCACAAGGGTGGATTACCCTCTAACTCCGACGAGATTGAGTCTCCTAGATTCTCGATCGTTTTTGGGAAATTCGCTGGAACAAGGAAACGAATAATTCTATTTTTTTTTCATATTCTTTTCAATAAAAAATTATATATATATATAAAAGCAAAATATAGAGCAATATGAATAAACAACAGAGGAAATTTTAGGATTACAACGTTCGAAATAGAACTTCTCGAATTATTAGCGATGAAATCAATTTAACAGAGGAATATTCATGCACCATTGCGTTAATACTGATTTAGAATCATTTCAATTACTATTTGCTCGGTATTATCTATTCCGATGATTTTATGAATATGATAAACTAAAATTATCTGTTAAATTGAGATAGATTTGAATTTCTACTTTCTTAATATCTATGTTTTTCAATTTTTTTTTAATAAAATATAAATCTTTTGCAATAAACTCGATTCAAAAAATGATCGTTCATCATTATATGACAGTAGGCATTGCAATAAAAATAATTTATAATCCTTCAAATTATAATTTTTGTTATAAAATAATAAAAAGACAAAAATATTCTACATAATTTATAATATCTTTCACGAATCATTCGCGTGTTATCAACAATAAAAAAAAAAAACAAAATATATATTTCGATCAAATATCAAAGTAAATACATCGCGGAAAAAAAATATATGATATAAAATTTTTTCCTTCGGTCGTAATAATTTTATCATTCTCTATACCTTTTCCAATCTCTCTTAAACGCCAGCGCAGTATCACTTAAACGGGGAGGGAGGCACAGTTTGCAGGAAAAGGCCGTAAAACGGCAACACAACTGGAATAAACAGGACGGAATCCCGCAAAGTACAATCCATCAAACGCGTTACCTTCCCTTCTCATCGTCGGCCACGAGGCAAACCGTAAAAAGATCGTTCTCGCTCGAATCCATGCTCGTCACCGAGCGCAAAAATTTTATTTTCAACCGCAACGAGCACGCGAGCGAATTACAAGAGCGTGGAAACGCGGAGGGGACAGGTTGGAATAAAAAAAAAAAAAATAGGAAAGCAAAAAAAAAAGAAGGAAAGAAAAGGCAAAAGAAAGACGAGGAAAAAGATAAAGCTCGAACCAAAAGGGAGGAAATGGGAGAAGGGGGTGGTAAAGAGTTCGCCGCGAAGCTACAAAGCTGGTCTCTTTATTATCTCGTTACCGGCTAGAATGCCCTCGTAATCTTTGAGCTTTTTTCCACTCGGTATCTACCCTTGGACTTGTACGATAGTATAGATAACACTCTGCATTTTGCGAAGAAAAGTTCAATCTCGGAGGTAAAAGGAGGCGGAAGATGCGCGATGGGAGCAACAACAATGACGCTCATTATGCCAAGGATTGAGTCCTGTTTCGTTAAACTGCCAGCTGTTTTCCTTTCTCGAACACTGATCTCCTTGGATCAACATTCACGGTTGCATAATTAGTTAAATCGGTGAGGATCGCATCCCTGGCTTTTGGATATAATTTTATAAATTTATGTACGTTAAAAATAATAGGTTATCTAAAAAAATTTAGGATTTTGTTTCGTTGAATTGTTTTCTAATCCACTGAGAAACGTCTCGATTCCCTTGGATCTTCCAATTTTAAACATTTTCTTGAGCGTAATGTATCTGATTGATATTTTTTATAACTTTATAAAATTGCAGCTTGGATATCCGGATACAAGCTTGGAACAAACGTGGAACAGAAAAGTTTTCGCGCGGAGTGAATATAAATCGATCGCGCAAACAGCTTTGTACGAATATTCTCGTTTTGTGGTCTGGGGGAGGGAGGGGGGCCATCGCACCTGTGCCCCAAGGGGTTCCCCGCCGGAAAATAAATGGGATTCGATCGAGGACTTAATCATCCGCCTTCGTTGAAAGGGACGTCTGGGACAAAACGATGCAGAGACGGGGGGGAGGGGACCTATTGATCGTTCAATGGAACATATTTGTCTAGATTTTTCGATCGTCGTACGTGCGATTCGTCGCCCCCCACGATGAATAATGCCTCCGCTTTTATTTGCTCCCGGCTGCCTTGTTCACGGGTGTAATTTAACGGTATCAAAGATTTTCTTGTTTCCGCTTGCCAGAGATTAATGGCGGAATGCGGCAGTAACGTTTATGAGTTATGCACTTTTTCCCATTATATTTCGGATTGTGCGGTCTTTTAATTAAAATTTTTACCACTCCTTATTTACCTCTGTTTAATTGATATTTGAAAATAGGATTTTTTATCGAGATGTGTAAATTGAAATGTAATTTTTAAATTTTATTTTTCGGCATGATTTTGTTCTTCGTGGTAAAAAATATCTTTCTACATATCATTGTATTCGGATTTTTTTGTACTTGATTAAATTTCCAAGAAACGCATAAACTTTCGTATCTTCCAATTATCAATCTTCTCTATTCCTTGATATCAAATGTAAAAATATAAAATATTCTCTTCTTTTCATTTATCGTACAATATCAAATTAATACATGGGAATATAATAATTAAAAATATCATTTACTAATACTTCAAAATACTACAATTAATCTTATCCAAAATTGTTTGATTAATCGATTAATAAATAAATCTATTCTCGACATTATACGCATCATGTCATGACATCTATCGTACATTTTATATAATCATATTCGTCTCCACGTTTCAACGTTTTATTTCCTCATTTATCACCGATTATATTTGCATATGTGATCTTCGATTGAATTCGATCTTCTCTCCCTTCACAAAACGAAAAGATTAAGTTTCCGATCGATCCTCTGTCACAGCTCTGAAAGAACGCGGATTCAACTAAATCTGGATCGCAAAAACGATTCGAAACCGAGTCGAAGAGGGTGGACAAGTTTCCGCTGATGCGACGATAAAATGGTTGGCCAGCTCGCCATCAAACGTAAAGAAACACGAGAACGGTCGGGTTCAGGAACTTGTCGAAACTGTCGTCACTCTCTCAAACCTCATTTTCACGAGTTAAAGAAAATGATTCTCTTGGAATGGAGGATTTTTCCACTGGAAAAAGAGATATTGGCAAAAGTGTAGCCAAAAATTTAGGGGGACAAAATAAATTTTATTTCAAATTAATTATTTATTCTTTCTTTTTAGAAATTTTTCAAGAATTGGTCAGGAGTTAGTCATAGATTGATTCATTTTTCCTTGATATATAGAACATTCAATCTCAACAAAATATTCGTGCAAAATTTTCCAACTTTTTATTACGATCCATTCGATTTTTATTTTGGAAAAATAAAAATTTCAAAAAAAGGAAAAGAAATATAAAAAAACTGGACCAATTACAAATTTTTGAATCTAATACATCTAATAAATCTATACTTTATATATAAAAAAAAAAGATTTAAAATCTATATATTTCTTCGCGTTGAACGTGGTATAAACGTATCGGCGACGAATCACAGAGAGGTATGCAAAAAAATTCAATCCGATATTCCTTCTCGTAATAACATTCCATGCAGGCGTCAGTTCGAACCGTCTATTTGTAGGTTAAATTTCGGGAAAAGGTGGAGGGTAAACAGACCTTATAGAAACGTGGCTGGGGAGGTCGGAATAATTTCGATTCCAGTGCCCGTTGCACGGTCGTTTACACGGGCGCATAGCGGCGTGGGATATTTCAGTACATTGGGAAGCAAAGGGCGCGGCATCTTGTTTGGACACTTCTTTAAATCAATTACGAGTTCCTGGCAGGTAAGTTCGCTGGGCAAGTAGCGCGCTTCTATCCCCTTCCAATCCGGCGAAAGTTCCGACTAGCACCACCTCCTCCACCACACGGAAACATAGCATCAAACTCTCGGTTTCCGGATTGTTTGCTCGGCTTCGACGGATTCAATCGACGCATTTGCGATTCAGATGATGATCGTGGCAGCTTACGCTCGTGAAATTCGAATATCGCAATTACCCTCCACCCGGGTTACTGCATACCGATTTTCAAAATTCCACCCTCGCTTCTGGGGTTATGCCTCGTACAGTGCGTTGATTGTAAGTTTGTATAGATGATTCGTAGGATGAACACGTTGATTCAAATTGTCTTTAATACAAGTATAATATGTGGAATTTGGTTTGCTAGTACATGGAAACAGAATTGAATTGAACGGAATATGAATTGAGGATACGTTATATGTGTAACTTGTTTAATAACTTACATCGGAGAAATAATTAAAAGAGAAAAAATGTAAAGTTTCATTCATTCGTTTTATTTCTTGTTGTCAAATTTAATGATTAATTTTTTTTCATAACTCATTATATAACGTGAGAAATTTTGCACTCCCTTTAATATTTTTTTTTTTTATTATAAATATTAAATTGATAATAATTAATTAAATCGATATAATTTATTACAAAAGTTATTTAAGAAATTAGCTAATTCGATATGGAAATATCATATAAAGAAATTATTATTGTAATTTCGTAATAATTAATAGACTCGATGTTGGTAAGTTATTTAAAATTGGCGAAAAAGCGCGCTGGTGACTAGCGCACTCTAAGAGCGCTACTGAAACTAACTAAAGCAACAGTTGCGATCCAGTCGTCGCGGAGTGAGTGTGTTTCGCATTTTTAATTCTAGTTATGTAAAAAAATAGTGATTTAAATGATTAAAATTGTGATTTATTTTATTAGTTTATATTGTTTAAAGAATATTTCTTCGTTAAAATGGACAACGCATCAGTATCAAAGGTAAAATACACCTGTTGCTTCTACTTACATAACCTTAAAATGTAAACGCGATATTTGCCGCACAATTGATTTAATGAGTATAATATGTATAAGAATTCAATGTTGAAATTAAATATAAACTAAGATTTACAAATCAAACATTTAATTATTTTATTATTATATTTGAAAACAAATAAATTTATAAAAAATTTATATGAGAAATATAATTATATTAATAATTTTCTATCGTAATAAAAATTATTTGACATCTTAGCGACATCTTGATTTTTTTTGTACTTTTTATGCTATTTCATCAAAGCATATATTTTTAAAACAATCTTTATTTTTTATAAAAGATACTAGTTATAACTAGTTATAACACTTTTAGGGCGTTTTTGTACATAAAGGTGCATATAAAATTGGAAATAAAAAAACAAAATTTGAACAACCAGATTATATAAATGAACCATGGCACCTTACTTATAAAGAAACGTGGGATGGCATTCAAAATGCCATGGAGGTATTTTTTTGCATGCTAATTTGCATTAAAAATTAGATAAAAAATTTTACTTTTATACTTTGTCGCAATGAATTCTATATTATATAGTAATGCAAAATATATATTATATTTTTTGCATTAAAATTTTAGGACGTAAGATTAAGTATGTTCCAAGAAATTTTAAATAATTTAGAATCTTTTGTTAGTAAAGTCAAAGATAAACCAATAGAACAACTTGATGAAATACAGGCGGCTATTGTGTTAGCAGGTGATAAGATTAAATATATATTTAGAGTATTTTTCACAATTGAACGCTTTTTGAAATAATCGCATTGTAGGAGTTAATGTCTCTGATCATAAAGAAATGTTTCAAAGAATAGTTTCTAAGTTAGAAGTGAAAACAAAGCATATAGCAGTTCTATGGAGCAGAGATTCAAATAATATAAAAGATATTACAGAAAAATCAATTTATCAATTGATAAATAATGGAGAGGTATATTATAATTTGATATAAAGTATTGTAATATGAAGTAACATATATTGAAAACATGTTATATGTAGGATATGTATTTATAGGATGAGGATACGCATATTAAAAAGAATCAATGTCATATGAGAGCTTTAAAAGCATGGCACCAAGAGCATTGTGATCAAAATGATCCTCTTATTATAATATTAACTGATTTTGAAAGTATTCCTGCTTCGGTATTACATGATTTTATTTTAATCTTAAGGTATTTTCTACGTTAGGATATATTGTACATTAGAATATTTTTTTTGAATATTTTTTTTGTTCATTAGAATCAAATATATATTTTGTTTTTAGTGCATATGCAAATTCGATGAAATTTATTCTTATTTTTGGTGTTGCAACCACTTTATTTGCCATTCATAGATCTTTAACATATGATGTTACATCAAAGTTAAATGTTCAAGTAAGCAATATGCATTGTAGAATTGTAGAATTGTAGGTAATAAGTAGATTGTTAGAAATAATAATTGATTTTTATTCAGGTATTTCAAACAAAAAAACAAATTGACGTATTATCAGATGTATTAGAAAATACTGTTTTTGATACAAATATTCCATTTAAGTTGACTGGACGCGCGTTTCAATTATTAACAGATATCTTTTTATTTTATGATTTTTCTGTACAGAATTTTTTTTTAAGTTATAAGGTATCAATATCGTTTGTTTTCTTTTCAAGTTTTGTCTTTATTTTCTTTGTTCTTCTTTGGCAATTTTGATTAATTAAATTTTTAGATATGTATGATACAACATTTTTATGCAAATAATGTAAATTCTCTTTGTTGTCAACCGCACAAAATAGAAAATAGGATATCTTCATTAACAGATGAAGATTTGAATGAAATTAAAAAATTACCCTCTATAGAAAAACATATTCAACAATTGACAAAAAAAGGGAACAAAGATGAATTACTTGAAAACAGTAAATTTAAGGTATATTCATAATCATTTTAAATTTAAAGTTGCTATTTTGCAACTAAAAAAGTATTGAATTAGAGCTAGCATAGTTTAGTATATTTATATTCAATATTGTAGGAAATATTGATCCAAGTTTTAAACAATTTCCATCAATATATGCATCGGTTTTTGTTAATACTCAGATGTTTGCACGATTTCGTGTCGACATTACCAAATGCACCAATGGGTAAACAGGTATAAATCAAACAAGAAAAATTATTTCCCTCACAAAAGAATCCAAGAAAAATTTATAAAATTATTACAGCTACGTGAATTTTACACAACAGTGGTTTATTTGAATAATCTGAAAGAATCTCAAGAATACAAAGAATGTTTGCAATTATTGACCTTTTTATCCAAGCAGGAACTGCTTTCAAAATTGAACTCTTTAATAGCAATTATCGCAAGTTCAAAAGATTCAGATATGATAAAAGTCAAAAAAGATTTGCAGAGTTTTGAGAAAAGAATTGATGAATCGAGTTTAGAAGTTGCAGAAAAACCTGTAGATATTGTTTCTACGGGTGAAAGACTCAGTCGACTTCAGTTGAAAGAGGTCTGAATTAAAATTCAATGATCTTTGAATTGAAAAAAAAGGAAGAGAATAGAAATCAATTATTTTTGCTTTGTGTTTCATTATAGAAATTGTTGAAAATGTCTAAAACACACTCTAAATCGCCTTATAAAATAGCACAGCAAGATTTGATCGATTATTTGGACCAGAAAATATTTTCTGTTTATTTGGTTAATCCTAATTATATACCAGGAAATGAGATATTTTGTTTCAACGATGGCAATTTAGCGAAGCAACATATTCGAGGATCTTTGAGATCTGCGATTCATACTGGACTAAACAATCCACAAGTGTACTTAAACGTGAGTGAGAAAAATATTATTTTTATAATTTTGTGCTGTGGTCATGGTGTGCTTTTTAATTAACATGAATAGAATATATAATTTTTGAAAATAAGATGTTATCTTAATGAAATTATTAACAGTAAAATTTTAGAAATTTCATTCTATCTAAAATTTTACCAACCTGCAGTCATTTTCACTCTATTAGATTTTGTTGATTATGTGCATATATTATAAATATATGTTCAGTATATTTAATAATAATTTTATTAATTTATTAAAATGTGAAGAGTAATCAATCATACACATATTTTCATATACATTTCATATATATTTGTGAAAATAAATTTAACAAGTTTTATTTAAAATTCTATACATAGTGAAGTATCAAATATTTTTTTAAATGATTGCAAAGAGAATTCATAATCATTTTAAATAACATACGAAATTTTAATATTGTAAAAGAATATGAAAATATTATAGGTAATATATACACTAATTGTAAGAATATTAAAGCTAAGAGAAATAAGAAAATAAAATATGAAAACAGTTAAAATGACTGCATCTGGATTCTAATATTAATAACGTGATTAATACATAACTACATCTCCATTCATAAATTATAATATTATCATAATAATAATATTATTATATAATGAACTTGCAATTCATTTTATATTTATGATTAGAGGGAAATCAAAATTAATGAATATATATTTTTAAAATTTTCTTCCACAAATTACTTTTAAACAAAAATCATTGATTTATGAATGGAAATATAAATGTACATATATTTTATTCTCTGTTTTTTCAAATCTTAGTAATCAACAACCAACTACATAAAATACAATTACAAAATTTAATAAATTCCAAAATTCATCAATTCCAATTTTCAACCATTTAAAAATATACATGCGAATCTAAGTTTCATTTCTCCATAAAAAAATCCAGGACACGATGTTTTTCATTAAACTTTTTCTCGAAAAATCAGGGAAATATTACTCGTTTATTTCACGGAAAGATACATTTTCTCATTCGCATTCGATATTTTTTTTACTCTTCCTTTTTCTTCTATCCTCCACTCGTTCCATTCGAAATATAATTCAAAAGTATTCGTGATATTGATTCCATTGCTTCTCATCGAAAAAGGGTTGAATTCGCGACTTCAACGACCGTTTTCCTCTGTTCACGCCACGTTTATTGTTGCTTTTGATTCTTCCGGCATGCCATCGACCCCTCTATTCGCGCCCTCGTTGCAAATATCGATTGTAGATTTTTCGCGATGGGGGAAAAGATACTTTGTCGATGTCCTGCCCTGTCCTGTCTCTATCCTAAGTTAATTGGAAATACATATTTCAGTGCGGGTGTTGCAAATTGGAGAACGACGACGCCATTCCGTCCACGCTGCCTGACCTCAGTATAATTTACAAGCTGCACTTGGAATCCAGGAAACTGATCAATATGTACGACTGGCTCCAGGTAACAACAATCCGTTTCGTGCTCGTGTTTACAGGTTAATCATGGTTGTACTTATGGTCACGTATGCCGTCCATTTCCTAATTTTAATCGATACTCGTCGCGGCGTGAATGATTCGCGAGTGGGCGCGATTGTAAATGGGCTTTTTAGTCGGTGGAGAGTATTTTAAGGGGATTTGTTTTATTTTTTTCGCGGTCGTTAAGCGACCGCTTGGAAAATTCACAGGCTCGCAGAGTTTTGGACAAAGGAAATTAAAGTATATGGATTGATCTATGAATTCATTGTGCTTATAAAAAGAAAGGTAAGATTGTAATAAAAATTTATGGGTATTTTTGGTTATGTTTTATTGGAAATTTATTGGATTGTTGTGGTTGAAATAGTCGAATTTTTTGAGTTATGCTTTAAAATATGATTTGATGGATTTAGTATATGTTTAATTTTTATAAAATCTATATTAGTTGTTGTTTATTGTTTTGTTATTTCGAATTCTTAAGATTTATCTTAGTAGTAATTTGGTTTATCTTTCGATGATTCACAGTAGATTCATCAATTTTAATTATATAGTGCATGAACTTTGTGCTAACGTAAATTTACTATAATTTAATAAAAATTTATGTATTTGTTTACAGATACATATTAATGCATTTTATTTTATTTCATCGAGATCAAAAAATACAAATGTACCAATTTTTGTTTCGTTTATATTTATTTTATTTTTCATCTCGTGGCATGAAATTTATATAAATTTAGGATATATTTGTCGAATTATTTAAAATACAATATATTTAAAAAAATAATTCTCATTACATGTTAAATCATAAATCTTAAACGCTTTTCTAATTCTCGACATTTACGTTTTCTTATTTGAAAGAGTTGCACCATGAAATGGAAAAATGAACGGAGATACGAGCATTTCTCGGGAATTCCATTTTCACGGATGTCGACCACATTCGTAGATCGTAAGGCGTTAAGCCACATTCGCATAGAAAGGCGGGTTTTTAATGGGGCAACAAAGTTTCGTTTGCCTTTGAGATTGCCACTTTTAACGTTAAAAATATTCAACTAATATATCATAATTTTTAAAATTTTTTTCTATTTCTTTTTCTTTCAATTTCACATATTTAATGATAGAAAACTTCATGATCAATTAAAGAAACATAAATTCTTAATAATAAGAGATTCTTTATAATTGAATATTTTTTTTTTTATTTTAATTGTTCAATATTCACATTGCTAAAATTTTAAATATTTTGAATGCACACTTAGAATGCTAAATTTTAGAAAAATCCAGATGTTTAGCTTTTTATGTATGATGTTTTGGGATTTCAATTAATCCTCTGCCTCTCTGGTATAAAATTTTTTAGCTTGCATATAAAGTTGTATCATGTCTAGACTAGACCACTTCTTACAGGCATTTTTAATTATCGTGGATCCAACAAGCAGTGCAAAGGAGCAAAGGGACGTGGATCCGAAATTACAGTATCCTTTTTCATTTTCTCACGTTCCCCACTGTCGAGGAGTAAATGGAACGTAGTAGGGAGATTTGTCTAGCCACGATGCGTTTGAAATTCATATCATAGCTCGTAATGGTGAAATCGTAGCCTCGTAGCGGTTACTCGTCGGGATCGTATGCCTCTTGTTTGAATAATTCACACGGGAACACGTGTGAATTTTATCATGGTTCATGGTATCCTTAACGGAGATTTAGAGCTCGTTTTGCTCAAGCGGTCGCGGAGCTGGAGTTTCTAGGTTTCATTAAGAGTTCACGAAAGAAGACCGACCATGTGAAACGACTCACATAATTATTATTATTTCTGTTTAGTCTTTTGTATTTTTTTTCCTACTTTTTTTATTTATCCTTTTATGATACAAGATATATTCGATATTTGAAAAATATTTTTGTAGATTTTTGTCAGTTTTTTTCAGAAGAATAGAAATAAATAGAATTGTTTATTTTTTATTAGATAGATTTAGATTTAATCAATTTATTGATAAAATATTAATTGTATATTGTTATACAATTAAAATTCATCAAACTCATAATCAAAATTAGATAAGGCTTGTTTTACTAGATTGAAATTTTTCTTCTTATTGTATTTTTATAATCAATAATCCATCAATAGCTACATTAACTATTTCAATTATAAAATATTTAATATAAATAGATATGTTTCACATTTTAGAAGCAAAATTAAATTGAATATTTTTGAATAAATTCAATTTATAGCAATAATAGGATTGCAAAAATTAGATATTCATTTACATAGATTGATTTATACAAATTATTTTTATATTTTCATAATTTTGTACTGTTCTAAGTACACACACACATATATATATACGCATATTGTAATTTTTTCGAGATATGTTTTACCAAGAAGAAAAATAAATGGAGGACGAAACATTGTGTGATTTTTATTTTTATTCCAAGAAATATTCTTTAGCACAATATAGCGTGCTGAAGTTTCCGGACAAACACTTCCCTAGCTTCCTAAGGGGAAAGTTAAGATGAAATTTAGATAATAGAGGGAGTACGATACGGCGAGGAAAAACAGAACTATACCCAAGAAACATTTTTATTTATGAGGATAATTATAATGATTAGGGATAACTGCGTTTTACCTTTCCCCCATTCTAACTTAGATACCCTAATTCCCGATAACACGTACAACCACCTTTCACTATACTCTGAAGAACTTTTTAATCATTCTCTAGTGGTTAGGTTTAAAGAGTAATTTTAAAGACGATCATTTTCAAACTGTAACATTCGTCGTTTGGATAATTAAAACTTCACGAGAAAATAAATTTTAGAAAATAAGTTGATATGAAAAGCGTTTTCGTGGAATATTTGGAATATAAATATGTTATTTAACGAATAAAATATTTATGAAGTAATTTCAATAATATCGTTTTTCAATAAAAAAAAAAATTGTTTTATTAATCTCTTCTAGATAGGAAATATATCGTTAATTAAATTTTTGGTCTTGTTGTATGCATGTATTTATTTGAATATCATTGTTAATTAATAAGCGTAATTTCCGATTAAACGTGATAAATTGTAGAGATACGATACGAGATGCGATTGAAAATTAATTTTATTCGCTACGTACAATTAGATATACGCGGTTTGAGAAATTACCAGAACTTCGATCTGATTGATAATAATAATCTGTATCGAAATCGCGAAAATCATTCGATCTTTAAATTTGTTATTTATATTGATCTTTCGTCAATATATTCGAAATTTATTCGTTTTGAATTAAATATGAATAAAAAAGAATAATAAGGAAAAATAAGTTTAATATTAATAATTTTGAAAAGATTTTTCAGAATGTTTTCGTGTTTTTACACCTCGAAAATATATTTTTTCAAATTTTATTTTTAATTATATAGAATATTTATACGTGTAATTTTTTAAGTTTGAAGGTTTGCTTATAAAATATTGCTCATGAATTGGTTACGAATCGTGATACGGTTAAAAATTTATAGAACATGATTTTATTGGCTTTTTGTTTAAATGTTAAATAAAATTGCAAACGTACAGTATTTTTTACGATACGTATCACTAACAATAAATTTTCACGGCGCGATATATCGGTCTTTTTTTCCTTTCGAACATCTATGTTCCATCTGTTGTTTTAATTTTTTTTATTTTTCGTATCGTTACATTAAAGAAGATAAAATTGTTAAATTGTTATCGTACTAAAAAAATAATATTTATCAAAAAGATTCGTGAATTTCGTTTAATAAATATTCTATTTATTATTTAATTTCGAAATATTCTACTAGTTCTATTATTTATTTTGTACACTGACGATAATATTTTTCATCTATCAATGCTTGAATAAAATTATTCCAGGCCTCGTTTTTAATATTCGAGTCAATTTCTTAAATAATAATTTTATTTAACTTATAATTTATAATTAAGAATTAAACAATATTCGAATAATATTGCCAAATTTTGGCAATATTGATACAAGTAATGAATCAATTATTAAATTCTTTGACTTAAACTTTATATCGATGTTTAAGGAACGGCTCTGCTAGATGGCGCTACTAATGACTTCGCTAACAAATCCAGAATCAAAAATTTCCTTTCTCCTCTCTTTTACAATTTCGCTACAATTTTTTTTCAAACAATTCTGAAGAATCTTATTCCAAATCATCCTCTTCCGTGAAAAAATACGATAGAAATCATTTTTTTTAATAATTCTAAAAAATATCGTTTTCTTATTGAAACGTAATATCAGTTATACGCGAGATGCACAGCATTCGATCTTTCCTTTCGTCAACACGAAACCTCATTATCGACATTTCACACGTGGAATGCGTGGTGTGTAACGCACATAGGCAAAGTGAATACTATGGATGACAGGTGTCTGATGCAGATAAACCGCGGAAGGGTAAATTTGTGAAGCAAGCAGAATTTAATTCGCTATTCAATGCATGGACGTAACGCGTGCCATCTATCATATACGTTTACGAAGGTAGAAACCGCTTAACCGTGGCCCTGGCCTGGGGCTTTTGACACATTCCTTACGGATCCACCTGCCTTTGAACCGCATACGACCCTGAAAACCCGTTTCGCGATACACATATGATCGATGTTGAAGATTTCTGCCACCGTGGAGTTACAATTACGTAACTACTGAGATACGCGTTGTTTCGAGGCTGACTGGATTAATTTCCGGTTGTTTTGTTTGACTTCAACTCCTAATTCCTGCTCTCTCGATATCTAATTCGAAGAAATGCGAAATTTAGGAAATTATTTAACGTTTTAATCGAGAAGTAGGGTGTGAAAATTGATATAAAAAATTAGTAATAGTAAAATTCAGAATTTAAAAAAATTGTAGATAAATTTAAATTTAATTTGTTTGTAGAGGATAATACATTTGTACTATTTTTTCATTGAATTCTTTATAGGATAGGAATTATAGGAATAGATTGAAAATTGAGAGAAATTTTAGTTTGAAAGATTAAATCTAAAAGTTTACGTATAAAGTTAATATAAAATTATAACGTATAAAGTGTTAATGTAGAATGTTTTAGATTTATAGTAAGTCTAACAATATAACTATAGTATAAGTACAGTCGAATGTTTAGTTGAATAATATGGATGTTCCACCTATTTCCTTGATTAAGATCAACATCTCTCCACTTTAGTATTAATCTAATATTAGATTCTGAGTTTCTGTAGTTTCCATTTATGAAATAATTTAACTTATCTTTATTTAAGTGGAAAGGTATGAAATAATAGTTCTTTTTTAAAAATAAGGTAAAGTTTAGAAAATGACAAAATGAGAGAAATATAAGAATATCTTTTGTTATAGATGGAGTTGTAATGTTGAATAATTAATGAACATTAAATAAATGACAAAATTTTGCTACAGCAGAAATCAGAAAACTATCAAAAATAGAGGGATAGATAAGTTTATAATTTATAAATAGAAAAGTTTAGAAATAGAAATCATAGGAGAATGATAAATAAAATTAATAAAAGTTTCAAAATCGCGAATTAAATTTTCAAACAGTTTTATTTAAATATACGAAAATATACATTATTGAGAAACATTATTGAGAACGATAAGCGAGAACGACAAATAGTAAATACTGTATCCATTATACCGAACAACGATATAATTCTATTATTTACCTTTATACAAACAAAATAATCTCTCAGTTGAACATTATAAAGCATAATGCGATACACAAAATACCATAACTTTGTAACCCGTTAAATCGATGAATGATCCCATTCCCAACTTGGTTAGAAATCATCGCGTGTACCGTTTCATCCACGGAATAATTTAACTTCCTGGATGCATATTGATGACGTATGACGTGCATTTGCATACGACTGTACCAATCATGGTGGAGAATTTCAACGATTCAACCGTTTATCCAAATTTTACTTCTCTTTTCCTCTCGCAAATCGTTTCTTTCCTCTCGCCTCCTCTTACTTTTCTTTCTTTAAATATCGAATATCAATAGACCTTAAATAAAGGAACGGACTGAACGGTTACTTTCGAATTGGTAAAAAGGAAGGTGACGGCGGAAAAAGGATTTCTAAAAGTGGTTGCAATCGTTCGTGCATTTTAACGAGTGAACGAATGTCGAGAAGAATTAATTGAATTCCCATGGCTGATTTTCTTCCGTCTGGCGTGTTGCAGACAACTACTATTTTTAGCAAAGTTTAGCTTCGTAAAATATGGATAATTACGGAGATTTCTTTCGATTGATTCGATTCAGTTTTATTTCTGACTTTAATAATGAACGAAAAAAAAAAAAAATCGAGTTTATTATATTAAAATTATTTTTAATACATTCCAAGTTAAATATTCATTGTATATATTAGAGAATTATCACGATGGTAATGAATTTTAATCATAAAATTTTTGTAAGGATGAACGATTCGATTTGTATTTTTAAAAAAAGAAAGAATTTGTATTTAATATGAGAGAAGTATTAACATTTTTTAGTAGTAGATGATATCTTTTTCGAGTTATAATATATCCTTCATCTCTCTTTTCGTGCATTCACTATACATCTATTCATCCGTGCATTGAATGAACGCGAAATAGGAATTTTTAATAAGTATATGAATATTAAAACACACAATTACCTTTATATTAACACGGATTTTTAATTTCGCAATAAATATATCTTTATATACAACAGGTTATTTTAATGCACATTTAAATATGTGCATTAAAATGATAGTAAAAAGAAAATATTTTTTTAAAGTAACTACCTATGAAAGAGTATAAAAATAAATATTATACCGTTCATATGCAGAGTTTATATGCATTTCATTTACCTAAATAAAGTTCAAAGTTTGTTGTTTGAAAAGCGAAAATATTTGCGATTTTAATTACTAAAAGTTCGTTGTTTTTTTTTTTCTACAAAATTTAAAAATTTGTCGAAAATATAGACACAAAATGAAACGATTAGTTTTCTCTGTGTAATTTTCATATAATCACTGACCGTACTGATTTACTGATCGTACTAGCGTACGGTTTAATTAAACCGAAGAGGGCTGTGTTTCCTTGAACGTGTTACGAAGTTCCTTGATTGACGTTGATTCCGTTGTTGGAACAAGAAAGAAAGTGCGCAGAGTATCTTATTCTTCTTTGTAATTAAAACGTCCGCGCCTATGACGAGACGTCGACCGATCGTTTCTTCTTTGGTATCAATTTGCAAAAGGATTAAACCATCTTAAACACCGCTGTTTCGTCAAATATAATTTTTCAATTAGTTATATTTATTTTTTGGAGATAATAGAAATTTTTTTTTAAGATTTAAAATCATATTTAATAATAAAAAATAATATAATCGGTTTAAAACAAAATCTTTTAGATTATTTCTAATTTATCTATTAAATATTTTTATCTTTTATTCGAAACAGTTTTTTATTGGATAGTAAATCTATATTATAAAATACATACGAATATCGGTATATGAATATTATTGAAATTATCTGCAATGCTTATAGAAAAAATCAGATATTTCGTCCAAAGGACTTGAAATTTGTATGATAATTTATAAATGTGGGACAGATAGGACAGCTTTTTATGGATTTTTCAATTCTTAGATATCTTGGTGATTAAGAAAAGGAATATTTTAAATTTTAAGAATCTTATATGATCAAAAACAGAAGCTTTAATCGAAATATAATTTTATATCGATAAATATTTTTCAAATATTCAAAATTAAACCGTTGTTAAAATTTTTTCCTCCGAAAAAAATGTCTTCTTCGTGTCTTCTTCCATAATCAAACTTTAACACAGCTAAATCTATTTAAAAATTTAAGTAAGTATTTGGTATAAAAACTGTTTTAAATGTACAGGCAACAAAAGATCAGCGCAAACCTTTCAAGAACTGGAGAAGCGTGGAATTGTAGGTCTGTCTCTCTAGTTCTTTAACGCCGTTAAAAGAAACTTGTCGGTCTTTAAGTTGGCGATTCAGAAACACGACAAGTCACAAGAATCGGTCATGCAAAAAGTAATATAAACGATTTGCTCGTTTTGCCGGTTGATTCAATCTCCGTCCACTTTGGCGTTGAGATCGATCTCTCTTCACGTCTGCACGATCGAGCGAGTAACCATTGACAAGAAAAATCTATGAAAGAACTTCCACTTTTCGAAGTCGATCACCAAGAAGAGTAGAATCAGTTTTCCGAATCAACCTCTTCTCGAAGTATTTGGTGTTCAATCGTCGTGACCTCGATATCCTTTTTTTTTCTTAAGATTATCCTCCTTAACTTATTCGAGTATCGTGGAAAGGATTCCATTTCCACTGGAAGTCGATCCTTTATTCTAGTCGGCAAGCGTGAACTTCATAGAGAATATACATATCTTTCAACATAGGATAGTAGTATCTTTGTGGCTGTTGGCGCGAATATCAGACGAGATCGTAAATTATGAATGATGTGTACGTGTAAGTCATACTGAAATATGAGATGGCCATGTTGAAAGTTTTCATCGAGATATTGCTTTTTTTTTCCTTTCTTTCTTTCTTTCTTTCTTTCTTTTTTTTCTTTGCAATTTGAATATTTTTCTTCGGGTAATAAAAATGTATCTTTGACGTGGCGTAATAAACTTTTTACATTTGACAGAATATGAATTTCTTTTATGAGACATCGTGTATCTTATTACTCTTATGAATAATTGAAATCCTGGTTTACGAAGTTATAAGTCGAAAAGAAGAAAATGTAAAAATTATTGAAATTTTTTGTTAGAGAGAGAGAGTTCTCTGTTGAGCGAGTTAAAGATGTGATACATTATGGAACGTTTCCTAGTAAGATCGCAATGGTACGACGATCAATAACGGTTGCGTAAGCGTACAGACGTTTCTATTGAAAAATTAAAATTCCCTATAATTTGGAAAATAAAACTTTAGGCAAAATTTTCCGCATACAAATTTTTATCTTCATTCCGATTTCCAGAATTCTTCGAATGCATTTATCTGCATTTAAAATACACTGAGATTATTTTATCTGAAAGTGGAGCTATTGTCTACTATTAGTACATTCGCGTTACATCAGCGGAAATTTTGTGCAAAAAATATCTCAATGGATGTATTCACGTGTTTAAATACGCACAATAGTCTGTTTCTCTCTCTTTCGTTGAAAATTGTAAAAGAATGTATGAAAAAAGGAAAAAGGACTTTGAAATTTTAATAAAATTTAACGGGAGAATACGTTGATAATAATTTAATTTATCGATACATTCATGAATGATATTTTTATCGAGTAATATTTAAAATCAACGACGCGTACGTTTGCGTGGATCACTGGCCTTGGTATCACCTTCGTGAAAACTATGCACAATGTGCAATTAGCAATTATAATCGCGCGACGACTAATTGGTAAACAGTAGTTATAACAATGGACGTGCATCGGTCATTGGCTTGGAAACCTTTTGCAATGATTATCGCTTCAACGAATCGAGTGGCATAGAATAATCTTCAAGCCAATGGCTTTCCTTCTTCATTCATTGAAATTTCAATATTTTTTTCCAATTTTTACTAAGTTCAGAAATAAATTTTAAAGGATAATATCCGAAATACTTGGCGCTGAAAGGAATAACGAACAATCGCCTTTAGAAAGGATCACGACTGAAATGTCAATATAATAGATCTTAGCAGTCAAAGACACTACATTCAATCAAAAGGAAAGAACAAAGAGACTGCTTAGACTAAAGAGAAATTTTACCCGGAATTTTTAAATTACCATTTATTGAACTACATATTTTCATGAACAAATAATACACGACGATTAATACACATTTCTCCATCTTTCGGTTAAGATGACACGCGATATTGCCGCGAAGCTCGTGAGAACACAGTGAGAACACTGTCTAAATCAGGAACGGGAGAAAGAAATACGATCTACTGGTTTCACGGGTTCTTAACGAGCGTCAGATGGTGCAATTTGTATTCACAGCGTTCACCCCCTAGAATTGATGTTTCTCTCAGCAGAGTTTCCTAGCGGAAACTGATTCACCACGGCACACCGGCCAATATGCCCATCGTTTTTCCAGACAAGCGTTTCCAACCTTCGACAGCCGCCCCCCCCCCCTCTCCCCCTTTGACCCCGTTTCCTTCCAAAGATAGCTCAACACGGCATTCTTCAGCCTTCCCCTCTCCTCGAAGGATAAAGGCTGGAACGATGACTTCGAACATATCGATGATGCGGTTTAGGGGTGATGCGAGATTGATACGAGAAGAGGCTGCCGAGATTGATTTCCGCGTAGTGGAAGGGATGATGGCGTGGCGAGGCCGCACAATCCCCGTGGACTCCTTCCTCTAACTTACTCGAGGACCGTCTTAGGAGAGGAGCGCCGAACTTCTTTCCATCCTGGATGGAAATAAGTCTGAAAATGAAAGGAGAATACCCGCCTCCCGTGGGAAATGTAACCTTCTTGTTCACGAATCTCCGAGACAGAACCTTCCTTCCTTCCTTCCTTCGTTCTGTGTGCCATTGGCCGCATCCATCGGGGGGGATGGATAGGTTCGAAGAATACGAATCGAGGAAACGGTACGTTCAGATTTCAATATCTCGAGGATTGTGGTATATTGGTTTTGATTTTGGCTTTCGTTCGAATTTTAATGTCCGTCGGGGCAATTGTTGCGGAATTGGTTTTAGAAAATTAAATCTCTGCCTGAGATTCGTTTTATTCTCTGCGAAAATGAAGATTTTGGCAATAAGAATTACTGATCGATCGGAAAATATTATAAAATGGACTACATTTAGTAAAACGAAATTAAATTATGCGATATAATTGACAAGAATATACAGAAGAAATTGAAGGATGAATTTTTCCAAGACAAGAAGTTTTTTATGACTAATTATGTCAAAAAGTAAATAAATAAATTTCAGAATTTATTATCGTATTAGAGTTATAATATGCAATATTTTACTATATTTTAAAATAGAAGGCTAAATAGAATTTAAAATCCATACGCGTCCAAAGCTGCGACGGAAATCGATAATGCGCTAGTGTACTTAAGCGTAAGCTTGAAATGTCGCGTGAAACGTCAACCCATCGCAAGAACACAAACACTAGAAGCCTAAATTACGTGTCGTCGAGAAACATCCACACTCGAAGAACGTCGAAAGGAGGATGAGCACTTCAATTTTGATATAACGCTAAATATTGTGCTAGCAAGAACGTTTCGAGTTAATAGAAAGCATAAGAAATTACTTTCTAATTGTCTTCTACGAATGAGCCTTCCGAGAAGATAAACAGGAACAAATTCGAGGAGAAATTTAGAAGATTAAATTTAACTTTGTAACAAAAATTATTGTAAATTTGATGGATTATAGTAATAACGATATATATTTTTTTAGAAAGAAATGAATGGAGAAGAAAATGAAAGAATACACGAGATTAGAAGAGAGAAGAAGTTATCATAATTATGTAAATTTATATTTCTTTTAATTATAATGCACATCGAATAAGACGATTAATTTATTCAACTTACATATTTTCATATACTGCAAGTAAGAAACAATTCGTTATAAAATTATTACTAATGGATCAAAAGCTCTACAAAAATTTCATTATCCTTCTTTCAGTTCAAATATTCAAAATTACAAATGTCAAAAATTAAATATATAAAAAAAAATATTTAAAAGATTCACTTTGAAATGTCTGACATATCCAATTACGAGTTGTACAAATTACAAGATTTATACAAGTATCGTATCGAAATTTTATTTTTACCAATACCGGTTTACCGGTTTTGCCAAGATTGAGATTTAATTTGTTTTTGTAAACACCGCGGTGCACGAGATTGGAAGAGAAGAAGAAACTGGAAGGGAGGGGAGGAGAAAAAGAAAGGAGAATTGGCGAGGGAACAAGGCGAAAGAAGCGAAGATGAAAAGAATGGGGATGGTGAAGAGAAAGTTGAGTTCCAAGTGGAGGTGAAATGATAAATTAAACCGAGCACACTAATGTGCTGCAGCAAAACAAGAACGGGCAAAGTTGCAAAATTATGAAACTTCCAAGACTAATTGTGAAACTTTTCGCGATGTACAAAATTTCTGTAAACTTTCCAAAGTGGTTAGGCACGCTCGGCCTTCTTCATTAAATCGAATAATCATTTAATATCTATCTTCAAAAATCGTTACCAAATTATTCGATGAAAACTTTCAGCCAATTTATTAATTTGCCAGTTTAAAAAGTGATATCTTCGAATCGATCAAACGAATTAATATTTTTCTCGAATGTGTTTGGCGTAGAATAAATACGAATAACGATGATCATATTTCTTATGATCGAATGTTTTCAGAATATAAAAAATGAGAAGGAAAATATGAATATGAATATAAGATTATAATGTTTAAATATTCATATAGAATTATGAATCGTATAAGATCGATTAAAATCGATATGAATGAAAATAAAATGATAGAAAGACATTTGGAATTATTAAAATTGATATTGAATTAAAATTAAAACAAAAAAGGATGGAGGAAAAGATAGAGAATACATTTTTAATAATTTTGTGACTTATATTTGACACAGAAAATTTTTATATTATACAGAATTGAAACTATATAAATTATTATAGTTCAATTGGTTGATTTTCTATTAACAGATTCGAATATTCAATCATTCTTTCCTGAATTTTCTTGTTTTTTTTTTTCAAATTAGAAGTTTACCGAAATTAAAACTTCGTCCATTAACGAAGAAATTTTCTATCATCCCTTCAATTTCGTTATAAAATATTTGTATAACTATATTTGTATAAATTGTGTCAAAAAACATAGATGGAGGATTCAAAGGGATGAAAGTTATAACTTTGATAAATTATTCGATGGTTGTTCAAAAAAAAAAAAAATAAAAATAAAGATATCTCTTAAAACGATTCCAATTTTCCAACCGTCGCGGTTTGTTATTTAATCAAAAGTAGAGATCGTAAAATTGATCGCGAAACGATGTTTCTTTTGCGCGCCAACTTCGATCAAGTTCTTTGTTTACTATTTTACCATGGTAGAGATCGTAGTTCACGGAATTACTTGTCAATAAGTGGTGGCCGGGATTGCACTTCGCTTTTATCGAATCGTTCTTACGATAAGTTTCTTTGAAAAATTGCCTCAAGCCGAATAATATTGATTCAATCGTTTTATTTCAACGAATTCTGTGATCCTTGCCTTCAATTATTTACGCCAAACAGCTTGGATCAGTCTCTGGAGAAATTCACGAGACCAATTCTAGTAGACAATTAATTTAAATAATTTATTATACTTGCGTGGGGAAAAAGAATTGTAATATTACAACGATAGAATTGTGATAGAATTGTGATAGAATTGTTTATTTATTTATTTATTTTATTTTGAATTGTAGAGTGTATAGAATGAGATAAAAATTAAATATAAAAATTGCATAGTGATTTACAGATTGATTTGTACATAAATTTTATTGAAAATAAATGATATAGTTAAAATCGTTTGAATTTTTCATAATTTTATATTCCAAATATAATTTAGTGAACGTGTGTAACTCTGGATAAAAAATTTGATATAAATAATTAAACTTTGCTCATAATAAATTATTTTTACTTTTACATATATACATATGCCTGTTTCAATATGAATTTACTTTATTCCGAATTCATTAATTATCTAATATTTCATAAATTGCAATATGATGTTGGTTTCATAAAAATTTATATTTTTATTCAGATCAAATGTAAAACACTATGCAAATCTGAAAAATGATATATGCAGTGTATGATAAATGATTGCACGTGTTAATTTTAACGTATGAAATTTCATGAGAATTTCTTCGTCAAAGATGATTTATATTTTGCCAAGTCAAATATATTAGATGTGTATTAATGTACAGTTCGATTCAATTCATTTAAAATACCTAAATTTTATGCTGAAAATCATTTCTTTTATAAAAAAGAGTTATACATAGATAACCAACAATCTAATCTAGCTGAATTAAGGTATAACAATCTATACATAATTAGAATTAGTAACTTGTCAAAATAGTATGTCATTAATCAAACAATATCTAATCACAATTCTATCTGCTACATTTTCCTTCAAGGACTGTAAATTTCTAATCCAGTGGCAAAAAATATCGACAAAATTCAATATAAAATCCATCTTACACATATATAGGAAACTAGTTTACAGTTACCACATCAGTTTATTAGGAAAACATATCGGTCCATCGAAACTACACCTACGTTTCATTAATCAAACAATACCTAAAACATAAACACCTCGGGAATACGCGTCCCCCATCAATTCTATAGTCTAACACGAAACACACCACACGTGTCGCACTGCTGACGTTGGTTAATTAACTGTGCTGTGGATAGAAGATTTTCCAGTACAATGGCTCTGATTACAATGTGATTTCGCCCGGTCGAACGAGTTTGAAATTCTCGAGTCAGTAACAAGACAAACAGAGGCAAAGAGACTTCAGAGAGGGAGAGAGAGAGAGAGAGGTTAGCCTGTGGCTAAGAGCCGCAAGATGTGTCGCAGACCTAACCGGCTTGTTCTCCGCTACGTCGAGCACCATGTAACCAGCTTCTCCTTCTTGGTTCTCCAAAGTCCTTTGCTTCCTATACCCTTTCTCTCTCCTATATACTGTTCTTAAGTTTCACGCGAACAGTTAAGTTACCCCTTAAGGCCAAAGTTCGCGTTCCCCTTCGTCGCCTGTCTCGTGTACCTCTTGTCTCTTTTCGTTTCTCTTATTTTAAACCTGGCCTCGATCTCTCTTTCCTCGTTCCTCAGTTTTCTAACTTTCTATGGGTAAATTTACCGACACGCAAACCGTGTTTAATATTACGAGAGCCACCCCTCTGCTATGGCAGAGGAACATTTAGCTTTCTATTCGGGATAACACGTTCGTATATTTGTCGTGGAAATAACTTGTAAATATTCTTGCATAGGTATCATTATTTATTCAAGCATCGAGCAATAGTAATTTCATCCAAGATGAATATGATTCGTGAAATAATTATTAGGAATTTTCTCTTTTCGATTGGAATTATTCCTTTAATTCCACCACTTTCTTCCAATCTTTTATTAACTTGTCATAGAACTTTTTCAAAGGATATGGAATAAGTATTGATTCCTTTTGTTTCGCGAATAGAATTCTTGTTATTTCTTTGGTTCTTACGTGTATTTTAGTTTTACATAGCGTGAGTCATTGAAGAGGGTTATATAATCTTTCATCGATAATGAGTGTTATTGTCTACCTTGTCTTTGGTGAATATTTATGATGCGAGTTTCTGTGTCTCTTAATTTTAAATCCGCTTAAAGATTTAGTTGGAAGTAAATTTTTTTTATTTGGAAAAATAATTATTAGGAAAATCGATCAAGTTCATCATTTTTCTCGATTTTTAAAATATTCAAATTTTTTTTTGTTAATTTATTTTTTAGTTTATTCAATTCTTGAATATTTAATTTATTCGTTCTTTTAATTTTTATAATATTCTATTAATTTCCAATTGAATATCTATTTCTTTTGGAATAAAGTAAAACGCATTCTTCATTCAAACGTAATAACTTACCAGTACATTTTAGTCGTAACTAAGATATTTCGTCTCAGAGCAATATCGATGTTAAATAGACTACGGTAGAACAATAGCCATCACGATCACGGGAGCTATCATCCCTGTACTTTCATTTATAGCCGTATAAATCGATATCCTACTTCCAGAATGAATATCGAATACTTAAAGCAAATGATTCATTTCGTATCTCGAGATTGATACTATTACAAACATTATTAAAACAAACCAATAATTAAATACTACAAACAATTCGAATAAGCAATTCGGTAAAATCTTGTATTTTTAAAAAATACAAAAGTTTTCACCATAGAAATTTAGATTAATTCTTTTTCTCAATTAATAATTCCACAATTTTTTCCTCGATATCAAAAAATCGATATATCGTATCGGGATATTATTTATTTCATAAATTACGCGTTAAAACTTCGACTAACCTCCTCCATAGAAAAAATTCGCCTGTCGTTCGCAGATTCTTCTTCAACCGAGAAAGTTTTTTCATATCTTAATCGAGCCACGTTTCTCGTTACACCCCCCATGAAGGAGGCCCTCGAATATTTCAAGTATTCGAAGGGGTTGGCTCGGTGTCTAAACTTGGAGCCAACCAGAAGGGAGTCTAAAAAGAAATCCTCCTTGTGAATGATGATTATCCGTCAGTGGCTTGGCAGCTGGCGACGAAGGTTACGAATACCTATATAGATACCCTTCTTCACGCAAGGGGCAATGTACCCCCTTGTTTCATCCCTCGACGCCGGCATTCATCGAGGATTAAACACGAAGGAGACTTAATGAAGGTCGCTATCTATTCCCCTTGCGCATCTTACGAGGCTAATAGACGCGTATAGATGGCTAATTCTTCTTCAACTCGAAAGTTTTTGAACAATTATTTTTTCGCAATTATAATAGAATTGAAGAGATACATTTTTTTCCTGATAGATTATTATTACATCATAGATGTTAAATAGATTCTGGAATTGTTTAAATTGTTTAAAGGATGAATATTTAAGTAACGTATATTATAATATAATTATTTTTTGAATTATGGAATTGCGAAAGTTCAAAAACATTCTTTTATATCATTTTTCAATCGAAGAAGTTCATGGAACTGTTTCACTTGTCTCGTAAAACGTTGATTTGTCCCACTCTCGTGACTTGATAACGTTTTATTCCACTTGTCTGATCATAGATGTTGCTACACTATTTATCCAACTGGACTGGATATTTTTATTATTACGTATTATTATTGAATTAGTTGTAAATTCTTCATCGAATTTTCTTTTCAAGTTTTTGAAGATTTCATTTTTTTGACATGATGTTTTTAACTATTAAAATTAGTCTAAAAAAAAAAAAAAAAAAAAATGTAGTATCTTTAAAATATACGAATTCTTCGCTATTTTGTATATTTTAAAATATGACATGGAAATAATGATCATTCCTATAAATGAAATGCGGATGGCGCATTGAAATAAAATCGTCGAAATTTATAATCTCGTCCATCGAATCTAAAAAAAAATTACGGTTGAATAATGATAGTATAAAAATAATTCTTCCACTGAACCAAATAAAGCCTCGCGTATAAATCATGAATATTTAAATAAAATTATATCAGAAAATTTATATACCTTTTAAATAATAAAAATATTCGAAAAAACATTCTTCTTTTATTCATATTTAGCAGTAATACGTACGAACATCCCAACAAAAATATATCCCACCCCGATATTTTATAACGAATTCGATACGAATTAAAGGAATAACGATTCGAATAAAATTATTGAAAATTGTTAGATAGAAGTGCGCCATCCAATAACGAGATTGAGTCGGGAATGAAATTTTTGTCGTTCAAAGAGTAACTCGGGGAAAATCCGAACACCATCCCCACCCTTCGCTCGTCGCTCGAGGCGTCTTAAACGCGCAAAGGAAGTTTCTTCATAAAACGGCAACGCCCTTCTTAATTCCTTGTTTCCTTCACGCGCGCACTTTCTTCGTAGGCAATCGTGAAAATGCCTCCGGGTCACGAAGGGGCGGTTCAATATAGGAAATCGTTGTGTAAAAGCGGATATGACTATAAAATCGAAGATTTATTGTATCTACGTGCCGGGTACTTCTTCTTTCCTTCTGTCCTTTTTTTTTGTCTCCAGTTTTGTTCAAGAGATTGTTTGCGAGGAATGCACTCGTTCACGAAGAATTTTGAGGAAAATTTTTGCTCCATTTTACAATTTTTAATTTCAATTAAAAATATTACCTATTAGCAGAGAGTGATATCTAAGTTAATTTAATTTTAATGTTATCAATCTAATTTCTCGATTTCTGATCTATTTTATAGATAATTGATTCGTAAATATTTAAATAGGAATAGTTTGATTATTCTTGGAGAAAAATTAATGAAAATTTTATTCGATTTAAATAACTTTAGAATGATTTGTTCTTTTTCAAGATACTTTTCTAGATAATAAAAATAGAAAGAGTTTAATATTTCACGAAAGACATTTATACAAATTCATTTATCGTAATGAAATGATTTTTCAGAGAAAAATCATTTTTTTTATTTAGATACATATAAATTTTAAATAATCTCCATTCAACAATATCATCACTTGAATATTCAACCAGTGTAGAGGATAGCGTATAACCACTTGTTCTAAAAAAAAAAAAAAAAAAAAAAAAAAACACGTTCATCCAATAAAATCGATAGGCAGAAAACGAAACCTGTCATTCTATTATGCATGCGATTCATTTTGCAACGCGTATTATTTATGTAAAACAATTGCATAACGGACTATAGTTCCGTCTCCGGTGACTTCTCAATCCTGAACTGATCGATCCTTGACAATCGGAGTACCATGCTATCCTTCACGGTGGTTGACTACCATAGAGGCCGTATTCGAAGCTTGAATGGAATCGAGACCGCACACGATTAAATTCTCCCTATGCTCGTGTTACCCAATCGTCTAAGGGGAAATCGCTTCATCCCTGTCCCTCTTTCTTCCTTCGTCCCTGCATAGGAAATGCAGTTCCTTCTGTTGATGCAGGAGGCATCAACGTTGTACGACAACTATCGAGGAACGTAATCGATTGGCTCTTTAATTAAACTTGTAACGATACAAATTTTTCAACTCATCTGAATATCTCAAAGTATCACTGTTATATTTCATTTTTCTTCTTTCTTTCTCCCTTATTTTTTCACATTTTCCTTACGTTAGAAAAAGAGAGAGGATCTTTAAAAGGAGATCATCAATTAAAAATTTATTTTCTATAGAATCTAGTATTTTCTATAGAGATCTATAATTTTCTATACACGTGTAACGAGATAGTCACGAATTGTATTTGAAAATTACGATTGAAAAGGGGATTGGGAAACGCAACCACGTATAATTCGAAGATTTCAAATTTCGCTACGCCCGTATAACGATCGTATATAATTAAACAAACGGATAATTGTCCGGATTAAGAGCGTTGGATGTCACTAATCGATCGGTCGAGCTGTCAACATGGTATCCACGCGGATCGTTCTCAATAATTGACAGGGGAGCGTGGCGGTGCCGTATATTCTGACACAGTGGGGCTACTATGAGGGATTGGTCGAATGCTGTAAATCGCTATAATGCGGCGTCGGTGCAACGGCGCGAGATTGCAGAGGTAACGCTGCATTAACTAAGGAAGAACGGCTTTGGGGAAACGAACAGAGAGACCTCCGATGGGATTAATACCACTGACACGGTCACAATACGATTGATAACGCTCCGAATTACTGCAAACAGATAAAGCAAATTTCCGAGTGTTCTTGAATATTAATCTTAATTAAAATCTGATTCAGAAGCGACGTTTAATAAAATTTCCCTCTTAAATCTGATGAATTATTTATGCATCCTGATATTTCTACTTAATATTATTGATAATTAATTTTATATATTAATTTAGGGTATGATATTCGATATTAAATTCCGTTATAAGTAAATTTTGATGCTGTTAACCTTTCAATTTTTATATTCAGCCTTGTATAAATCTTATCAAAGATTTTACTGTTAATATTACTTTTATTGGAAAAATAATATCGAGAAACTAACTAATGAGAGGAAATAATGAATATATATTATTAAATTAAAACTTTATTGCCACAAATTTAAATTCTATTAATACTTTTCAAATTAAAAGAACAATCAATCTCAAATAATCTCTTCGTATTGTACATTTTTATCGTAGAAACAATCAAATTCACCAGAAACTGCATATATTAACACCGTTAAAAACTAGTTAAAGGGCAGTAAAGCGTGGAACGCAAGATATACGAGTAGGTAAACTGGACGGTACACGAAGGTAATATATCACGTTGCACCACGATTTTGACACCTCTACATTTTCGAAGATGGACGGAATCAGGTGACTACCGGTCTAAATGCGCAGGATGTTGCAATTGTGGGATAGCAAATGCAACGGAACGTGCGGTATCCTTGAATTACAGCCACACTCCTGTGCATATTTGATGTATTTTCAATCAGGCCTCCGGTTGCGGCCAAATCCATCGTCGTTTTACATGTAGATATGCAGACATACGGTGGATAGATAATGTGTATATATACACCCGCATGTATATACGCGTATATGCATGGCATATCTTGGGGGAGATCAAAGAGAGAGGTTACCAAATTCGGAATTCGTGGGATTTATGCACTGATTGAGAATGACATTTGGTTACGAGAAGACCAGTACGAGAGTGAATGGATTTTGAGGAGAGATTAAAATGATTTGAAATTTTTTCAAGTAAAATAATTTTTTATTATTATCTTTTATTTAAGTGTCGATTATTCTCGAGTTAAATATCTTTTTTTTAGGAAGAGGAAAAGGCGCACGACCATTTTATTTCATTTACTTTGTCAGAACGAAATAAACGTTTTTTGAACTTTCGTAAAAAGCTTAGAACGAACGTGATAAAAATACGAGAATTACTTACACATGTGGTAGAGAACCAAGTTTTTCGTAGTTCCGTTGTACTTTTGGAAGGCTCGATTTGTAGGTGCGAAAACCGTCACGTGACGATACGTGAGCGTGGTATTTGCCACCTGACTTGCTTCCAACAACTGGTAGAACTGCAACAAAAAAGAAGATATACCTTTATTACTTGCGATTTTTTTTTTCATCCTTTTATAAACCGTACATCACATCGTGCATATCATCTGATTAATTTCGACCCCATTAATCTTGCTCAATTGATATTTTCACATGTTAATGCGACGCCGCGATAATCACGATTATTCTATCACGATTGTTCCTATTATCGTAATATTAATCCTCGAACGAAAGTTTAAATTCAATTTTCACGCAGTTGGTAATACGAAGTAATAGGGTTAAAAGCATTAAGAACCAGGGCGAGGACTCGTTTCCCATTTCTTCTCTAAATCCTTCAATTACGAACTGTCACGTTAAAACGGACGGAACAAACGAAAGAAAGCCCCTCTCCATCGATTTCCCGTCACGAACGATTCTCTGGGTATCATAGCGCGAGGACTAATACGTGGAGCTAAGTCAAGTCACGCCGGATTAAACGTACGATTGTGCATGGCGAATTAGCGAATTCGCGTTCCACGTCCACGTCCCGAAAGCGTTTTAATCCGGCGTGTCGAATGAAATTTGCCCCGGTCTTTCGTCTCTCTCCCCGAAAATTTGCACAAAGGAAGCTCGTTAGTAGTTATCAATGCGCAATTAACCCTGCGCGAAACTCAAAACACGGAAAATATAATAATTCGCCGCCCGTGGAGTCGCCTCTTCTTCTCCCCGAACGAAGGAATGGGGGAAACATGGGGAATTTTACGAGGGGGAAAAAACCGTGGAAAAGCGTGTCCTTTTCCTAAAGATAATAACGTAATTCCCGGGGTTATCTTCCGTTTTAGTTTCAGAGACCGTCAAATGCTTCCTGCTTGCCGCCGTTGGTCCATCAAGTTTTTGTTGGACGACTACGTTTTTTGAGGTTATGCCATTATATAAAATGGTAACGCGTAGAGGTTAAGAATTTTCTTTTTGCATAAAGCTGCTGCAAAGTTATAAAGGTGGAAAGCCGTAAAAAAGATGCGAATTATTTTTCTAAATATTTTAATTTTGGACTTAATTCTTGCTTTATTTCTTTTTTTATTATACGTTTCAGTTGTAATAATATATGTGATATATTATAATTTAATTGGAAGTATAATAAAGGAAGAAAGATAGTAGAAATTTTCGATATTTAAAAATATGAGTCCTCTGAAATTAAAAATTTTTTAATTTTTGTTAATAAATTAGAATTAAAAAGGAAAATGATATTTGAAATGAATTTTATATAAATGAAATTTTTCAATTATCATTAAAAGAGCAAATTTTAAGGTTGAAGAAATTTTTTTTTTGATTCATGACTTTAGAGAATTCTATCCAATTCTTCTGCTCCTGGAATAACCTTAATTTATTTTGAAATCACTGATTTTTTTATTTTTTTTTAAGAATTGAATCTTCGAATCATGAAAATCTTCTACACGATGCTTATATATGTATAATTTTTTACTATTTGAAGAAAATCAGTCATTTCAGAATATTGATCAAAACTTTCCTTTCATTATATCATATTAAAAATTATAAATCATATAAGAAAACGTGTTCTAACAGAATAAATATAAATTTTTCTATATTATTATATTCTATGAATATAATTGTATAATAATTTTCTAAACGCTTTTGGAAAACTTTATCAATTATTATACCTTCCTGGATGCCAATGCTTTCTCCAGTCATTCCAAATTGTTCCGCAAGCTTCTTTTGTGCTTGCGTTTGATTTTCATTCAACAGCTGTTGAAATTCAATATCTTCAAACTTCACTCGAGTCAAAGTTTCTCTCTCAAAATCGCTGATATCATTTCTTATATGAATACAGTTCCATGAATTACAACGTTTTCTTTGAGAGTAAAAACATATTACTTCGGCAAACTTTGCAACTTTTCTTCAACTCGAACGCAGTCATACTTTCTAATCTACAGTAGCCATTTTGAATATAATTAATCTTTTAATTAAACTATGCAAAAAAAAATATTTAAAATAAATCGCGGATAAAGAGATTTAATATATAGTTAAACGATATATAAAATATTTAATATTTTTAAACACAAAAATAATTTTAACATTTTAAGTACGAAATATTCAAAAATATTTAATGAATTGCAAATCTCTCGACACGGAATTTGCATTGGAATTTACATACACGTGCGCGCGTGTGCGTTTTATTAAATACGACAAAAAAAAAAAAGTAACAATTATTTCCGCTCGAGCATAATTTAACGGGCAAAATGTAAAAATCTGAATCTATCTAACGAGAGAGTACCTTTGGGGCGAGTAATTATTTTTCCCGTCCAATAAGTAAGGTTCAATTGAATTTGTAGTTAAATCGATTGATGGCCAGCCAAGGCCGGACCGTCTATTAGCCAGTTTAATTAGCATGTCCCAGGGGTCCGGAAATAGGGCAGCTGTAACGACGTTTACAGGCGTCATCGTGCTGTTCATCGCCTACGTGCACATTTATTTCAAACGATTAACGAACGGCTTGAAAATCCTGTCAACGTATCGAGAAATTCTTCTTCGATGCCCCCTTTTCGAGTCGAGCGATTATTTATTTCATAGGATGCTTCATTCTTGAGAAGAATATTCTATTTTATTTGTCAGTTCATTCAAGAGAGGAAATAAAAAGTTGATTAAAATCAGCATGACAATTTTTCACAGAAAAGAAATTAAACATTGAAGAGATTAAGACAGTATATCTTGACACAATGCATTATTTAGTTCGATTTCATCTCAATAAATTGACGTAATAATAATTTCCAATGGTGTTAAAACTTCAAAATAATTCAAGATTCATACATTGAGGATTAATTCACGAGAAGAATACGTTAACTACGAGTTATTGGTTACGAACGAATTGGATAACCCAATATTAATATGTAATTCGAAGACGAACCAATCATTATAGAATGCCGAGCCACATGGATCGACCGCATCCTAGTTCAGCTTCCACTAATTAATCAGAAATTTCCTGCCAGCTTCTGGATGCACAGCTAATAGACCTTCGATATGAATTCGCCTTCCCAATTATCTCGTCGTGTACTAATTACCATGCACGAGGTCGGGCAGAAAGTTACTCGATTATTAGTAACAAATTTTACGTAAAAAGCCGAGTCTTTAATATTAAACATTTATATGATCGATCCATTATTTCATCACACTCACATTCCTTCTTGGCTTGTTAATGAAATAATAAAACAATACGGATAATAAAATATAGGTAAACTTTTATAAAAACTTTTATGAAATTTTTAAACGCAATTGTATGTGACCGTACAAAGAGAGAGAAAAAGAGAGAATATTTCATCTAGATTTGGGAAGGGAAAATGCGTTTTTTCAAACGAGGAATCGCAAATTAAAAAAAATATTCAGGAAGGAACAATCGAATAACGCGGTACGTTGAATATTTTTCTCTTCGTTTAGTAACAGAATACACGGACTGATTCAATTTTCGCTGCAGGTCAAAGCGCAGCGAGCCCAATTTGGGAAAAATAACGACGAAACACTGTTTTAACCCTTATTCTGCTGCAAACCTTCCCTTATGTGTACCGTTCACTTGTTCCTTGACAAAGCTCCAGACTAATGGAGACATGCCGTGACCTCGGGCAATTAATATGGATTTCATTCAACGAGCATGTGAGTGCATAGTCGAATAAGAGAATATAAAATATAATAATTATTTATTATTTTAAAATCTTCTCCTTTTTTTTTATAGAATCCATGAAGAATTTATGGAATCTAGCAATGAAATATTTATTTAAAATTATTTTTAAATTAACACACACTTTCTACGTATTTTCTAATAAATTGTATATTTATTTAATTAAAATTCATCGTCGTTATCGATCAATTATTTGAGATTTTACTTGTATGTAAAGAATGAAATAGATTATATTCAATTCTAGATTATGATCTTTATAAATAGGATAAAATTAAAATCTATATTCACCCGTATATGAGAATGTTAATATCATTATTTGGAAATATTTGTGTTTTCGACCATAAAGGATTCATTTGAAATTCAGTAAGCGGTCAAATCGATAATTAATTGGTGGTCAATTAGCGGTCGGTTAGTGATCAGTCAATCATAAGTTGACGATTAGTTAATGGTCAATGATTCATCCAGTTAATGATCAGGTCACAGATCAACGAGATCAATTTTCTATTCTCTTTTAACCAATTTTTGACATTATGAAAAAATTCTTTTCTGAAGCAAAGAAGGCTTTGACATTTGTAACGTGAATAATTTATTCCATCGTTGATTAATTATTGTAGCGGAAATCGAGGTCGCTAGACGATTGATCGCCACCGCTATCAACTACAGGATCCAACAAATCTCATCAGGCGAGATAAATTACGTCAAAATCTCTACTCGATCCGCTTGAACCTTTGGTAAACTAGGCAGGAACCAGGCAAAGCTTAGGATCCGAAATTGTGGCACGGGGTTGTTTGCGAAATCGATGTAATCTGAGCTCGAAAGAGCAGCGATGCGTTGCCAAACAAGGACGAAGTGGAAATTTGGCCAGATAGGATAAGTAAATGGAAAACTTTTTCGAGTGTCGGTAATATTATTCCTATAAAATATTTGGATTCACAAGTATTTCCTTTCTAATAGAATATCTTGAATAATATTTAGATGGACCTAGATTCTTTAAATAGTTCTTCTCGTTGAAATAGATAAATGAATAATATTTCATAATATTATAAAATCACATAAACGAAAAGTCTAATGTCGCTTCGTACAATATTATCATAGACAATTCTTAAAAAAAAAAATTTGTATCAATTATATGTCACATTAAATTATAACGTCGCATAAATCACACGAATTATATAATTTTTATACAAAGTCGTAAGGGATCATCCATCGTAAGTCCATATTTAAATACGATCGCTAATTTTTTTACTGACAAAACGATTTTCATTTTTAGTTTCTCATAAAATATCAATAACGATGGAAACCGTAGAGACTTTGGTCCATCATTCTTTCCTCGAGCAGAGAGGGGGGGGTAGGCGTATCGATAACGCATTGAGCAAATGCATCGAGATATTGAGATGTGAGCCACGTATTCAATATAAGAGCTTTTATCGCGTTTCACCCCTTGCCTGGACGTTTCGTGGCCCGGCTCCACGTTAGGCAACATTTCCAACAAACGCGTCCAGATCAATTTACAATGGAGTCGGTTCAACGACTCGTGCAGTAATGTGGCGAATAATGCACCACGCTCGAGATGTGCATCGTTCGTTGAAACAGCGAAGACGTTACTGGAACCACGAAACAAGAATATCATAGTAATATCGCGAATTTTTATGTTTACTAACCTGGAACAGGTTAAAAGAATTTTAAGTATTTGCTCGTGTAAACTTTTGAAATTCTTGTTTGGAATGGTTCCATGAATGAAGCTTGTATTTAATCGGTAAAAATTCAAGGAGATAGCTTCGTGAAATCAAAATTTGAATTGTGGTGTTTTATTATTGTCACATTAGAAAATGAATACAAGTGTCTCAATAAAGAGTTTTAATTAATAATTTAATAAATCAAACTGAAAGGACGATCATTGTGACAATGAATCCTTTCAAAATATTCATTCTTCACAATTTTCATTAAAATTATTCACAAGATTCTCATCCAGATTGAACTCCAAAATCAAATTTAGCAAATTTCTCTCGAGGATGATCAAATATTGGCTAGATATTTTCAAATATTATAAATATAATTTCTCCAAATATTGTTAGACTATCCACGCGTGATATGACGTATAAATATAATATGCAAATTAATATGGCGCATGTTCCACCTCCTTGAATCTTTGCCTGCAGGGTCATATTTCCGACAAATGTACACTTGACCGATTAGAAGAGAGCCAACGGAGCGTGCAACGATGTGGCTCTCAAATAATGCATTCGAGTTGCATTTTTGATATGCGCGTGGCGAAGAAGAAATATATAGGAGGGTAAATAAGATTCGATGTAGCCGAATTAAATTTCAGACTGATATGCAGATCAATAATTTATTAATTTCGAGTGATTTACAAACGAACTTATATGACTTAACTGATAATATACATCAGAAAAATTTGCTTCATATTTAGTTACATTTTTGTACAGTGATATACTTCAATAGAAACTTTGGAATTACTTTGAGGTTGTAATGGAAAGTGTTATAATATTAAATTTTTTGCACATTTATGGATTAAGAAAGCAGTTTCTTATTATTTAATTATTTCTTATTTTTAATTTGATTTTTATAAATTCTTTTTCTTTTTTATTTCTTTGGGACAAATTATGGCAATATTCATTTATTACGATTTTCTTTTATTTTGGACAAAATTTTTGTGGTTTCATTAAGGAAATTGGGAACAATATAACTTTAATAAAGGATTAATTAAAAGAGCAAATTAAAAAAAGAATTTAATAAAGGATTTTAATTATATTGTACATTGGGTAATTGCATCCTGAAAAAGAACAAAATTAATATCACAATTAAATATAATAAACATGATGAATTAAATATAGATTGATTTATATTATAATTGATTCGTAATCGTATTACATCAAAATTGGGTCACTTGTTATTTCTTTTTCATTAATTATCTTCGAGTTAACTTAATTTAAAATTTTCTCATATTTTCTTCTCTTCAAAATTCCTCATTCCATCTAAACTCGCATTGCATAAACCAAACCTTATCATCCCCATATCGTTCCAAGGACTTGCGTGCCACTCGTTTGGTCATTCATTTTTCGCGACATTAATATCGGACAAGGGAACAAGAAAAATCCAACGAAGCGTGGAAAGAGAAAGAGTGAAAGTGAAACGAGAGGAAAGTCAACGTAATCAACCCTTTCGTGCCTGTGATACGCGAGTAAGGGTGTAAGAGAGAAAAAGAGATAGAAAAAGAGTTAACAAAGGGTTAGTCTATATATATATATATATATATATCAGATTCTTGCTTCTGAGTTGCTGGAACGAGCCTGTATTTTCACGGGAACGGAAATGAGACCTGTTCCCACCCTTGCCGCGCTTCCATTTATTTTTTTTTTTTTTTATCATCAGAAATAATGCGGCTAGAGTGAATGTCGCGAAACAAACTTTGGTGTGAAGCATTAGTTATGATTTTATGACTTTGCAGAATCTGTTTTCGTGTCGTGAAAAAAAATTTTCATCATTGATTAAGTTTTATCTCCGTCGAGAGAAGGTAAATTTTTGTTAAAAGAAAATAAAGATGATAGAATTTTTATAGCTGTGAAAAATAAACGCGAAATAGAATAGAATAGAATATCCTCGTGTGATAGAAAGTAGCTGGTTTAAAGTTTTAATTATATTCGCAAAATATAAATATATTTAAAAGCATCTGGATGGATATATTTTGACAATATAATTTAATATCACTTACTAGTTACATTTTGATGTAATTTAAAAGCATAAAAGTTATTATTTGAAATATAAAATATACGATACAATATCATATTTGTAAATATATTCGTTAAATTCTATCCAATTCTTCATTCAAAATCTCCATGTCTATATAAATTGACAAGTAAATTAAAAATCGATTATAGAATCGGTTAATAAAATAATTTCCGGTTACGTGCAAAAAAAAAAAAGAAGAAAAAGAAAATCGAACAATCTCAGTGGAAAAATTCGATCAGTAACAACATTCCACTTTCAACGATGCTCGAACAAAACACGTACGAAACGTTTATACACCGAAGCGCTCTTTACTCTCCATGATCGATCTTACGATTTCACGTATCAGCACACAAGGGATACCCTTGATTTCCATAACATTTCATAATCTCTGCTCGCAATTTCCAGCGGACACGAGATACCGAGGGGGGTTGGGTTATTCACGTAACGAGTACGTGACTCATCGTCGGGACATCCCCTTCTAAACAACTCGAAGAAATGAATTTCGGCAAGGAACGACCCCTTAAATTCGACCACCCCTGTACCATGATCACGATTCACCCCTGTAGATCCTCCAGGTTTCGCGTGACATCTCATGAATCCTCTTCTCACTCGTGATGAGGAGCCACCCTTAAAGGAGAGATGATGATCGATCTGCCCCCATCACGGGTGAATGATTATTATCGGGCAGTTTAGCACTGTCAAAATCGAATTCGATTTGATTGCTTCCGGCTTCTGATGGGAAGAATTGTTCGTTCCACTCGAGAATTTAATGATTTAACAAGTTGGTAATGAGATGTTTCGTTGATGAATCGTGTCCAGGAGATTGGTGTCTCTGATAATAAATTGTTTCTTCGATTATTTTCGATTCAATTGTTTTCTTTTGTTTAAGAATTTCTTGGGTTTCAATAGTTTGTTGCATTCGAGAATGAAATTCAATAGTTTGACAAATTGTTAACTAGATTATTTTAATAATCGTATTTATTGTGGACTAGTCTCTCTATGACAAATATTTTGATTTCTTTTTATCAATAAATAAACAAATAAGAAAAAACATCTATAAAATTTAAGCAATATGTTACAATTCTTTTTTCTCTCTCAAAAACTCTATCCATATATTAAAATCTCGTTTATCTTTATTAATTTCCAATTATAGATCATAATATATACATATAATCGAATATGATAGCAACAAAATGATTATTTCGTAAACTGATCTTGGAAAAAATGAAAAATATGTCTCACTCGGAGATTTATTCGCAGTCGAATTTTGAATATTCGAAACGCGAGGATGCACAGCGTTAAATATATCATGTCGAACGCGTGTTACGAATTCGAATACGCTATTACGATTATTTCGCAAGGATTCCTTTGCTTAACGGTCGCATTAGCAGGCTCCGGAAGCGTAGGTGCATTGGTATCGATATTCCGTGAGTTTAATGGTCATACTGAATATTGATTACCAATTAGTGGCATAATCAGCGCGATCCAAATAGTTAATGAGGGAATGGGGGGTTAAGTGTCCGTCTATTAAAACACAACCTGGGACCGTTAACAATTACTTTTTTTTTCTCTCTATTGCGAGATGGTGGACGTCGAGAAAACGAACAAATTGTCTTGAATTGTCATTAATTCATCGGGAAGCCGGATGCTTTTGTCAGACAGTCGATAATATTAATTTAGATTTTAAAGGTGGATAGAGTTTCTTAATCAACGATATGGTAATTTTTCATTTTTCGTTCTTTCGATTCTTCCGTTCGAAGAATTTGAATGGAAGATATTTAACGAATCAGATTAGATGGATTTTTTTTTTTTATATATATTCGTTCGTTTCGTTCGGATATTGCAATTTTTATTAAAATATTCTATGAATAATAATTATGTAATTTGTATGATATATTTTATGAATAATAATGATGTTTGTATAGAAAAATTCAGTGGCTTCGGTTCGAACAAAAAGAAACGATGAATTTTTTAAATATTTTCGTTTCTTTGAAATTCTTGTAAGTTTTCTAATATATTTTCATGAATAATAATAATGTAATTTCTGTAAAATATTTTATAATGAATAGTTAAGAGTCTGATTCTTATAAAATAACTTATAAATAATAATAATTTCATTATACAAATAATTTTATTTCTTTGGATTTTATATTTTCGTTTGGATATAGAAATATCGATAGATGAGATTAAAGTTAAGAAATACAATTTTTCCTCTTTTATTTTTGAAACACTTTCGCGAGCTTTTTCAAAACACGAGTGAATCTATACAGAAAACGTTATGGAATACGATATTTACGCGTTTTTGAAACGTTTTTAACGAACTGCACTGATTTAACAAGTGCAGATCAAACATTACATTCATTCTTGGTAAAAATATCTACTATTCAAACTCGTGCAAATTTATTAATGGAATAAATTGTACACAAATCTGGTCGAGGAATAACTATAAATGTAAAAAACTATTCTATAAATTTTTCTATGAATACATATAGAAAATACGTATTTAAAGAAATATATTATATTTCGAAATAAAATTTAATAAATTACATTAACTTTTAACCAATCAAATCTAGATCAGAATCATTTTATATTTAAATAATCCTAATCTTTATTATATAAAAAAAAAAATTATTATAAAGAATTATAAAGAATTCAACAAATTTTATTGATCAAATTTTATAATTCTTAAGATTTGTGAAAAGATTGATAAATTTTACGAATTTCATACTTTTCGTGAAAAGTATTTCCGCTTTTTCTTTTTTTTTTTTTTTTTTTTCTAGAACGACGATAAATTCTTTCTCAGTTGTCCACGTTAGCTTTGTTTTACGATTCATTTTAATCACACCGCTCCGCACCCCGATATTTATTCTTCTTTTATGAGCCTCGTGAATAACCAATGTCACGAATCATACCGCCGTTTGAAACATAAAGCATTTAGATTCAAAGCTTTTAGCGGTAATGGTTCTCTATTCTAGTGTTGACACAGCCGTACCGAGTGGTTGAGATGTTCGGGATCCATAATAGAGCGTCTAGTATCCGAATTAGTGGAGAGATACTATCGTTCGAATCACAAAAATTTCAATTAGGGAGATATCATCTTTTCTTATTATAATTGTACTTATACGAAAGAATAGTAATAAAATTATACTATCAATCATAATAAAAGATAACGAAGAGGGTAATAATAGAGGGTAATAATCGTTTGGACGGAGAAACGCTTGTGTTCATGGAACAATAATTTTTTTATTATTCTAATTATTTTCTATTTTAAAAAGAATGATAATATTCTTAGAGGAACAGAATTGAATCCGCAGATCGAAATTTTTATCATTTTTTTGTTGTTGATATTATAATTATTTTATATTTTGAACAAATAATTTTAATTAACTGTAGATCTTATATCTTCTTTAGTGTTGCGTGAGATAGAATTTTTTTTAGTGTATTAAATTGCATTTAAGTATATTCCGTATATATTTCAAATCATATAATAGTTCTTTTGCTAATATCATACGCTCATTTCAGTGTTAAAATGCTTTTAACTTTCGTAGTATTTTTTTCCATTTTTTTTTTTTTATTTCCTTTTAATGGTTCATAACATCAGTTCCTTCTTTGATGCTATTATACACGAGGTATTAACGCGTAAATTTTATATTAAAACAGTAAAGAAAGTACTGTTCAAAAGAAAATTAATATAATTGAATATTTAATTTTATGTTTTTAACAATTTTATTATTGGAAAAAAATAAATATTATATAAAATTATTTTCTATGTCTTCATTTTGAAATTTCTTTTTAAACTTTAATTTTTTGATGATAAATTATAAATATAAATAATTTAATATAATTATTATATATATATATATCTGAAACGTTATTAAAAAATATTTTCTTTAATAAGTTAGAATATTTGAATAAATTATTATTTAATTTAATAACAAATTTTTTGGAATATTTTATAGAGGTGCAAAGATTATTTCATTTCGAGTTATAAATGTCCCCTTTGCACTGTTTTCCCCATTTTCCTCAAGTGAGTATTTCGCTTCAACTACCTTCGTTCTACCAATTTATGGCAATATTCAAGTCTGCTCCATACCAGTTTCGAGAAATTTCACATTTCAAACTTTTATTCGGAATCATCCAATAATTTCCACCGTTTATGGTCCGTGGTTATATAGCCATATAGTTAAAATAATTTCTGTCCTATGGAATCGGTAATAATTTTGTCTTCAAAGTCAAAAGTTATTCCATCTTTCTCTTAAAAATCCAGAATATTTTACGTTCAGTTGTTCTGTAATTTAAAATGTTGCTCGAACTTTCAAAAGTATCTACATATATTTATTATGCAGAATTATATATAGAATATATAATATATTCGTTGGAAATTTTTGGAGTGTCAATTTTAAGAGACACAAAAAACATAAAAATTGGTTGAAACTTATTTATACATCTTCAAAAAGAGAATAGTTTATCAATTCATATAAATAATTTATATTTGCATTACACGAGGATCTTTTTAAAACAATTCTTGCAACAAAATATTTATTATATATTATAAATTTATAATATATAAAAAAAAGATTCAATATTTAAAAAGAAATATAGGAAAATATTAGTGTCAGATATATGAAAAATTATTATTTATTTAAAAGATATATAAATAATAGAGAAAAGAATGATGTTCAATAAATGAGAAATTTTAGCTTTTCTTTTTTTTTTTTCCAAAGAACAACTCGTTTCCTCGAAAACAAACATCAAAATCGATGCTTTAAAATCTAATTGACTGAAAAACGAGAGAAAGAAATACATCAATTACAAATTAAGCATAGTTACATAAAATTTCGAATTCAAAAAAAAAGGGAAATGGTACACGTTATTTACAATTTTAAAACAAACATCCTCTTCAAACAGACGAATTACCATGGAAAACGTGTCCAACAATTTCTACGTGATAATTTAACAAACGCTTTGTTTTGCGTATTTATATACTTTCAACTCGTGCTCGTGATCAACGAAGCGGTTCATTCGATCGCACAAACGGGTTCTTGTTATCCCTATCGCGACGATTCCGAAAGGTGCAAGTTTGTTCAACACGACCTTTGAATGGAGGCAACAGTATTTTTCCGCGTTCGAATCGAAAAAGCAGCTGTGTTATCAGCCTGAAGCCATTTTTGTGGCCGCGTGAAAAAAGCCGCGCTATAAAATCGCGATCATGGATCCGATATCCCATGTTTTTCGCTCCATTTTATCCTGGTATTCAGACTATCGTCCATTCACTACAAGAGGATAATACGGTACATATGTAAAAGATTCTATTACGTTACAATATAGATATTTTCATTGTGCATTAAGTTTTTAAATGTTTAATACAAATATCATAATTATAAAAGCACGTTAAAATTTATATTAAAATTATTCTTCTCACAAAAAACATATATATTTATTTTTCAAAGGATCAAGATCAATAAATGCACGAGCAAAAAAATATTTCATCATTAGAATCACACTCGAGCAACAAAATTCTTCCCACAAATATTTTTCCTCGACAATCATAAAAATCCTCCAGATTACATTTCTTCATCATTCAACTTCAAGAATATCTATTTCGACTCGAAAATGTCAGAAAAGTCAAAAAGAAAAAAAAAGAAGAAAGGAAGAGCCAACAAGTTTGGTTAGCAAATGAAAGCCGAGAAAACAGAGGGAAGGGTCGAGAAGGCAGCGTAACGAAAAAAAAAAAGGAGAGAAGGGACTAAACTATAAAATGTAGAAAACGAGTAAATAAGAGGGAGAAGGCAAGAAAAGAAACTCAGTTGGGCAAACAGAAACAGTCGCGATGCGTGGAACGCGCGCGATGTAAACACCGAATGTAAATGGAAAAGCATTGTTCGGGATAGAAAAAAAAAGAAAAAAGAAAAAAAAATGTGAAGAGATAGAGAAGGAAAGTGAAACAAGGTTCTCGGGTCGCGAATTCTGAATCGTGATCGGGATCGATCGACGAGAGAGAGAGAGAGAGAGAGAGAAGGGCTATCGTCATTTCCGATCACTGGAATCGAGGAATAACTACGATGCGTCTTTCATAAATATTCAAATGTTTGTACACGATGGACAGAAGCGTATTTACTATTTAGTATACGGTTGTCTCCGATGGCGCGAGACAGATACGTCGATAATGAAGATAAACGAGGAGTGAAATTCCTCGTGGGAACAACAGATCGTTCTTGATAGAGTGTAGTTACACCGCGATAATATGGATCGGTTAAATTATGCGCGTGTGTATGTATATGTATATATATATCTTCTGCTTTCGATCATATGCGGGTTTTTAAACTTAGAATTGTAGATTGTAAATTATAAATGATATATTTGGAGGGAATTTAATCAGGGAATTCTTTTCTCTTTAGTTTTCTATTTTTTTTTTTTTAATTATAGGATTTTTAATTAATCTACGATTACGAGATTGTATTAATGATGTTAAGGCATAAAAGGATTCTAAAATATCTACTTTTCTTTTGTTTGTGTAGACGTACACAATTCCCTTATAATATAATTTTTCGAATCGAAAAAGTGAATATCGTGTAACATGTCGTATTTTTCCGATTTTAGAGAAGAGAATATGAAAATGTAAAAAATTGTCGGTCTCTCGTATTATCAGATTTATTCTTCCTATCCTTCCGATCCTATGTATATATGATTCTACTTGGTTTTCGATATTGAATAATGTTTTTGAAGCATTTTAAAAATATATTGTAGAAATATTATGATTAGTTTTTTCCAAAATTTCATCAGATTTATTTCATACATTTTTAATAGGAATATATTTTTGCCTAAGATATATAAATATATATACTTAGCGTCATGATTTTCATGTATTCGTCCGAATATCATCACGATTATCGAGCATACTCGACAAAATGGAGGGTAAATAAGACGTGCACGGATGTATACGAAGAGAAAGTGGATTCTCGAGATGGCCGGAAGCAAGGAGCCGCAAGTTTTCCGGTAACTGGGCCTTGGAGGATGGTGGCGATGGAAATCGAAGTGGGTTAGGAACTGGTCTTTTCAACGAGGCCGCAATCAATTCAAATCGTTCGATAAATCAAACTTGGTCGGGTTTTAATTGATCAAGACAGGTCGTCCAAAGTGGTCGTCCATTCTCTTTCTTTCTTTCTATATTCTTTCTCCATCCTCCGCCCGCATTTCCGCCACCCTTTGCAACTTTTTTCGCCTCGAGAAATGGATGGGTTAACTGTAACCTCGTAGGTAACTGGCGACCCTCTTGATCAAAGTTGCCAACCGTAACGACTTTCAGCATTCTCGAAACTTTCAATGCTGCCCCAATTAACTTTATAATGACTCGATGAAAGTGCTCTTTAAATTCAGATTCCGTAGGAAGAAATATTTTCTCAGGGAGAGGTGTTTGATTTCGTTTCATTCGTACGCGATGAGAAATAAATGATGAATCGAAATTGATCTTTAATCATACTTTTTGTTACCGATTGATTATTCTTTGCTAGATCGTAGAGTATCCTATTTTGTTTCATTTAGAAATGGCATTCGTGGATTATTTTTTATAAATAAAATTAAAAAATGCAAAGATGTATTATTCAAAATTTATAATATCGATTGTTTCGTTGGATTTATAATATTATGAATATTATGAATATATATTTTTTTTTCTTCAGTTGATTCTTTTCTGTGAAACTTTCCTCGATATTCTTTACGTATTTTAATTTTTTCCCCGAGGTTAATGTACTTACTTCGTGTAGTTACTCAGAAAAAATCTTAAGGGAATTAACGCACTATCGATATCGAATATATTGGAGATTGAAAAGTAGTTCACCGAGTTCTCAGCTCTTGAAAGTATATGCTCAAAGCTGAAAGAGTTAAAAGCGTCGTAAAAAGCGTGGTAAATGTCCTTGACCAACTACATCTTTTTATCTCTAATATAATCAGTATTAATATGATGAATTAAATATACTGCAATTAAATTTTTACGTAAATTTTCTTCCTTCCAATATTTTATTAAAAATTTAAAAATTTTATCTATTCAAATATTTCTCATACATTTTAAAAACTTATTTTAGAACACTTTTCTCTCTAATTTTTATAATAGATTTTAATTTTCTTTTAATAAATCTTTGAAATCTGTCTTCCTTTCTTTCTAAAATAATTTCTAAGCGATTGGAAATTAAATTTTATCGAATTATTAACAAATAACGATAACTTTCGGTTAATAGCTACTCTGAAGCTTGATTTCCTATTATTTGTGAAACTGATCAGATTAGAAACGACCTCGAAGCAATAGAGCTGGATAGATGAAGTTTAGATAGATGATTAGATTCTATGTTCTGCAATTTGGCTATGTTTTATGATATTGAGGAGATATCGAAGTTATGTTTATTTTATGGTCTTTGGTTATTTGAATAGTTATATAAACTTCTAAATTAAGATCATAGAACAAGCACCGCAATGTCGAAGGACTCTTTCGAAAGGAAAATTTTATAGATCGTTACGATTACGTGTATTCAAAAACTAAAAAAAAGAAAAAGATTCAAAAAGAGAATAACGAACCTGCATGGATTATATTTAAAGTAATATTGAACCCAAAGTATCTACTAAATTACTCGAATTTATAAAATGATATTCAAAATATGTTTTCTTTCCTCCTAAATTATTCTTCTAAAATTATATAGAATCAACTCGAAGAAAAATTTCTCCTCATCTATTTTACGATATACTATTATATAAATAATATGTTTCTCGTGTTACATTTTTTCGCATATTTTCCCTGAAAATTTAAATTGTGAGAGCTCACGATACAGAGGGCTCGGTCAAATTAAACCCAACGGCACGTCAGCCACGATTAAACTTCACGATCTATTAAACAACAGTCCGAGGATCGTTGAGGAGTAATCCAGAACAATTTAAAGAAATCTCCAGTGACGCATGCTCCCTTGTTTACCGCTTCCAGGTATCCCCATCGAGACGAGGGGTCCAACGTAAATCGAGTTTCATCCCCGTAAGAGGTTTCACCCTACCGCGTTCCCCCATCTAACGCCAGGCCCTCGAATTCGTGGCGCGTTATTGGCACGGGGGATGCGTTTATTTACTCGGCTTTTAAGCAGCTCGCACCGCGCATTGGTCGATCCGCAGCCGAGGGTTCTAAATCAATTTGATCGTCACCGACATAAATATACCGGAAGAGCGAATCTTCGGCCGGCTTTCGCCATCGTGGCGCCGGAAGTCGAGGAACGGAAATTCTGGAGGAGGAGCGTGATCAACGGCGAGAAAACGACTTTTTCTTTCTTTCTTTCTTTCTTTTTTTTTTTTTTTATACTTGTCGTCTTGCCAACTTTTCCTCCTCCTCGCAGTTGTTGGATCTGATTTCGTATCGAGGGAAAAATTTTGATGAAGTTTAGGAGAATAAATCCGTGGCATTGTCGAGTGGACGAGGGTTGTCAGTTGAAGAGTCCTTCGATATCGGGGGTGCGTCTTCGAATTGAATAATCCTCTGGTTGTGAATGTGATTTTACGTTATTGCTGTTGGGTTGGGACTTCGAAGTTTATCGTGGACTTGATGAAAAAATAATAAATCTGATGAACGAGATCGAGGTCAAAGGAATTAGTCTGCGATGTTTATGAAATAGATTCAATTTTTCTATTGGATTGATTCTTTTAAAATTACACAGCACAATTACACTATTACAATTTAGAATATTGTGTTTATTAAAAACCATTAGTAATTATTAAAATATTGTAATTAAAATACGCTCGATTCACCTATTTTATCAAAATACGAAGAAGACACACGTTTGCCAAAAAATTGTCAAAACCACGAACAAAAATGAGAGAAGAAATCAATTGTTCAAAAAATATCAAACTTTATCTTCGTTCGATAATATCCAGGTTTTAAAGGAGCGAAGAGTATAAATAAACGATCCAATCTTTCCAATGACACTCGTCCAAAAGGTGTTGAACGGAATAATGAACGGGTAAACAGACGTTTTAAGGTAGCCGAGGGAGGGGAGAGGAGAGGCACGCGCAAAGCAGAAGAAGAAAATCAATGGAAGAAGGCAAAAGGAAGAGAAATGCGTCACTTTGTACGCGCGCCAGGCCTTTCGTGAAAAAGGGTGAAAGCTATCGCTCTTACCCTCAAAAATAGAGGAAGAACGAGGGATTCGTGGGCCGAGAAGCGAGAGCGGGCATTGTTACCCGAGTCTCTGTATTGCACCTCCCCTCCCCACCTCGCCACCCCGTTGAAAAGGGTAGCGCAACCTTTCAACGAAAGATCCGTTGCCCTTTCGCCGTTAAAGTCTCGCTGCGAAGGGTGCTAGACGGGCCGAGATTTCCATTCGAGGTAAACGGGACTATAAATCAAGACCTGAGCCGCTCTTAGGCCAAGCTACGAAGAATTAATCAACGGCCAAGAGGTGATTATGCATTCTAATGCCGATTTATGCGAGTTTAGTTAGAGGCCTCGCCTATTTCATTTCGTGACGGGAAGAGTTCCACGGAACTCTGTGTTTAACGTTACTTTTCAATAGAGGAAGAGGATTTTCGTTCAGTGAAGACCTTGTGCGCAAATCTTGCGTGAAAATTAAGATCCTCTTCGAATTATTTAAAAATAAGTAAGTGTATATTTGATACGTCCTTTTTATTTATAATATACTTCATTTTTACATTTTTATTTATTCAGCGAAGGAAGAGAAGATGAGAGAAATAAAAGATCGAAGTGCTCCTGAAACTTTATCTCTTCAAGAAGAAAGAGAAGATGACAAAAAATAAAATAAAAGATCGAAATACTCGTGGAACTTCAGAAATTCTAATGAAACGAACTTCTCGGGATAAAATAAAATCGAAAGAATTATGATATACAAACTTTCTCTCCATATCGAATCATTCGACTGACACTATTAATTCTTAATTCCATTTCTCTGGATATAATAATAATAATAATAATAATAGTCATTTTCTCTGAAACGATTAAAGGAGTCGAGGAGTCACACTCTCATAGAAATTTCCCATCTTTTCAAAGCGACAAAGCAATCGGAATATTCTTCCTCTTTTCTTCCCCCCGGAAGAACAACGAAACTACGAAATTTATTTCGTTTCCTACTTGGCCAATCTAATTCCTCCGTATCCGATATCATCTATATAACACAACATCCGGCTGCTGGAAGCAGCAACATTCCAACCAGTCTCCTTTCTGCCCCGACTCTATGGAATTCACCAAGCAGTCTAATATACCGCGCAGCACGTTTCTTTGAGCGAGGCTAATTTGTTTTCCTTTTTGCACGAGCCGTGGAGTTGCACGATATTCCGCGCACGCCCCAACAAAATCCCGCTTTCTTCTTCCCTTCGCCCCCGCATCGACCTTCTTTCTTTCGCCGCCGTTGTTTCTGAAACCTGAGGGAGGAGGGAAGGAGGAGGGTCGACGAACCCCACGGTTGTAATGGCGTAAAGGCCGAGGGGAGAGGAGGGCCTCTTCCCCCTTTAGGCATTCTTACAAACTTCCTCGTGTGCCGCTTTCGAGACACGATGTAAACGTTTTCTTTTTTCCTTTTTCCCTAGATCTACCTTGTGTCTGAGTTAAGCGAAGGGTTTGAGCAAGGGTTAAATTTCTCCGATACTTTTTGTTAAGGTAAGCATTTTTTTCTTGGACATTATTGTATCTATTTTATAAACTTATTTTATACAGAGATATTATTTGCTATTTGCAGGAACGAGATTCGTGTTCGAGGATAGTTTTTAGATCTCTTTGGGATCTCGTGGATTTTTTCGTAAGCTACTCTCTTGAAAAAGAATCGATTTCTTATCGAAGAAGATAAGGATTTGCCTTGTCGAGAATTTTTGAAACTTTGAGTTCTGTCATGATTGATCAATGATCTTAAATTAGATAATATTAATCTGTGAATAGTTGAAGGTACTATATACTTCGTTTCGGTTTTGTAGCTTCTTCAAAGATTATTCAAACGATTGGAAGATCAATTTTCCAATTGAAAAATTATAAAATATTATCCTAATTGATACTCGTTATTGCAACGAGAATTGCATAGCCGCAAAAGTGTCTATTGTGCAACTATTCTAAGATATCCTATCCTAAGATATCCGAGACGATTGTTAGTTAGGTGATAGTCCCATAATCGTACGTTTTCTCGAACGTCTTATTCCCACCGAGTCGGGGCACGCGTAAAAATAATTTGCGAAGTGCTGACGTTCATAGGGATAAAATAATAGAGCTGGAAAGATTTAAACGAGGTCAGCAAATCCACGCTCATAGAAAATCCAAGCTTGGTCTAGGTTATCCGATCATAATCCGTCCATTCTGTTCATCCGTTCGTCCTTTTTCTCGTCGTCGAAGATTCGAGGGATCAGAAAGAGGAATATCCGGGCCGAAAAAAGGTGACAGAAGAAAGAGATTGGATTGGAAAGCATTGAAAGAGGATAAGAGAATGCAAGTCTATCCGCAAAACGAGGTTCACAAAAGCTTGATATTCTATGAAGGAATCGAAGACTCGGGATTTTCGTTAAAAAATTTTAATTACTTGCTTATTGCTCAATCTTCAATGAAAAAATTTATCCATTAATTTCCTTTCTAATAATAAATAGCGTTCGATTTCGATATTAGTAAGTAATTCTATGAATCATGGTGCTTTTTGGTTTTTCACATTCGTTAAGAATTATTTTTCCAAGAATAATCATCTACGGGAATATCGTAAGCATTTACAAATTTAAAGCAACATTTTATTACACTTTCGAGATTACTCTTCAACGAAATCGTTTAACTCTGAAATTCTATCCCCTAACTTTTCCAAGACTTGCAGTAACACGATTTTTGGCGTGACAAACTTCAATCGAAAAGTTTTCTTTTTAGTAGAACACGCGGCTCATCCCTCTGACAAGACAACTTTTTGGAACGAGCATCGTGATTTCAGCCTCTGTGACTGTGGTGCAACGATCGAAGATTTCTTGATCGGTTGACAGCTGTCACCGAACCCGTAAATCGCCTCTAGTCAACGGGCTACCCATGAAGACTAATACTAAAAATGATGAATTACGCCTGAAGGCGTGTAAACAGTATAACGTTGGTCGTATTTTAGACGATTGATTGCACACGTGGTCGCCGACAGATGTGCGAATCATCATCGTCAATTCTCTTTACGAATCGATTAATTGAAAATCCTTTTGCAGGGAAAAAATTACAATAGAATTTATCTTCGAATTGAAATTGTATTCGAACTCGTTGTTGTTTTTTTTTTTTTTACGAATGGTATCAAATTTTTAATCTTTCTAATGCTCGCAATAATTTCAGAAAGAAATGATTAGTTTTCGAAATATTTTTAATTCAATTTATTTCTCGTTTAAATCTACGTAATATGGTAGACTTCTCTGAAGCATATAACGAAGTTCACTTATTAAGCTTCCTCTTTATAACTGAAGAATTCAGCACTTAATATCGTGGAATTTTCTTCGAGTTCTTTTGCCTCGTTTACTTTTCTAGAATAAAAAAAAGGGGAAAGAAAAATTATATAGGGGGTGAGCAACTCTGAATATCAACCCTGAATATAAGGATCAAAACTTTGGAAAGTTGTTGCTGTGCTTTTTTCATAGAAATAGATAATCCTTTTGTATTCACCTTATACATTTTATTCTTTTTTTATTAAAACTTCGTTTTATCACTGCTCCTAAAAAATTGCGAAGAAATAAAGAGAGATAAATTCAACGTCTCTAAAGAGGAAGCTCGTTAAAAAAAAAAAATCTGTTTTTTGTTTCATTATTTTTATATCAAAACTAATTTTATAAAGTAATAATCCAAACGTTATTAAAGACACTGCACCGAAGCTGTCAATCAAAGCAGTAAATCTCTTTGAGAGGGTAATATTCACCACAAGCCAGGGTTGCAAGGAAATCAAAGTGATCCCCAATAATCTACCTGTATAATTAATTACCACCTCAGGTTATTACATAATTAACGATTAAATAATTAAAAAATTGCTCGTTCTCGCAAATATACAATAATACCCATTGCTTAGATACATCATTCCTTTCCTCCTCGTGTTTGTGAGTAAATATTTTCTGCATTGAAACGCATATTTTCAATCATGTCTCGCGAATATCGAATAATTAGCCGAGATAAGAGTCTTGGTGTCGGTGCGAGTTATAATTTAATTACGCGCGTCACCGTGAAACGAATAACTGATTAAACATCGAGCCACGATAATTACCCGTTAAAATGTTTTTTCGCGCGTCGTTATTCGAATCCGCTATCTCCTCTATTTGCATATCCTCCTCCCTCCCCTCCCTTCCCTTCTTCGACCGGTTTCAAATCGAAATCGAGAATTGCCGGTTTACGCGGGGAGGGAGGGGAGAGGTTCCGGGTAATTTTTACTCGTCCAAACTATCGTACCGCACGCAACGAATTGGCCGGTGGCGACATGTTTCATTCGGGGATTGTTTTGCACGCGGAACCGCGCCCAGAAACGATTACGATAATCGGTTTGCGGTTTGTTAAACGACGAGCTGCGAATATTCTCCTGTTACGCCGCGTTTCGAGTTAAAGGTAAATTGCATTTTGATAGTTTTCTAAAGCATTGATAATTGGGCATTGGAGTCTGACATGCAATGAAATGCAGGAGAATAAGAAGTAGGATATTGTGTGTGGGATAGAGAATGAAAAAAGTTTGAATCTGTTATACTGTTCAAATATCTGTAATAAATTTTTGTATAATAATTCGCTGTATGAACTCGAGTCGCATTTTTTAATACCATGAAAATATTATCGGAATTTTTTATACAATTGAAACGTGAATTAAAAATATTTGAACAAATTTACGCGTCATTTTACACGTTCAGAATAGAATGGAAACAGCATGCTATTGAAATCACTTTCCCTTTAATTAATTGAACGCCAATGATCGGTAGATATTCAGTTTAATTTTAACAAGAAAATTACAAATTGTACAAATCGTGCGATGTTCGTTGTTGCGCAATGTTCGAGCGAAAATAAGAATTCTCAAAGAAGCTATATATTTCTACGATTGTCGCTTTCACAAGCGCAGTTGCCTTGCCGAGTAGAACTCTAGTAGCCAGTAGCGAATTTCAAAGAAAACCAGCCGGTCGGACTATTACACATTTTTCCACTGTTGCTTGATTCGCTGGACACTGTAGTACACACGCGAAAGATGCACGATCCGACGTCTGGCAGCTCTTTGAAACGCGATATAAACAGGCTGCAGCCAACCCTCTCTGTATCTCTCCTCCACGTATTCAACCGACGTACGTAGGAATCCTACTACGGAAAAAGCATCTTTTCCTTTGGTGAGTACGTTCACTCTTTCTCTATCCGTAATTTCATTTTTCTTTTAAGACTGGAAGAAAATGTGATTAATGTTGTTGGAAATACGTTGGTAAATATACGAATCTCTTAATCATTCTTAGTTACTTTTATACGATATGTTTATTATTGTATGAATATCATTAAGAGGGAGATAAATTATATCGTATATATTCAGAACGAAATTTCAAGTAGATTACAATCTTCATTTGAACGAGCAGTCACGGGCAAAATTAGCGAATTATATTATAGGAATTCTAGTTTCGCGAAATGTTTGTTTCTTGGAACAAATAAAATTTTATTATTCTGGAAATATAATTGAAGATTCGATTGTTCTCGAAAACTTTAAAGAAAAAAAGAAAATTAGTTGTTAAAATCGTATATATTGTACGAAAGAATATACAATTTCCCAAATTTTCGAGTTTCAACATTCTTTCGATCGAAAACCAAAATTCCCGAAGCTAAAATTCCAGCAAAGATTGAAAGGATAAACCAGAGAACGCTGTGTGTCAGAATCTATTGGAACACAACGCAACAACTATCGAGAGCGGCGATGTTTATTTCATTTCCCCGATATACCACTTCTAGCAGTAGTTTGAACGAGCATTAACCGAGGCGGAAACGCGTGCTTCGCCCATTACGATACCCAATAATTTCCCGTGATCTTATTTTCGCAACAAGAAACTCCAAATTGGCTTTCCACTTACGCGAGCTTCAATTTGCCAGTCTATACCCTCCCCCCCCCCCCTCCTCGTCTTACTTCACCCTTTTCACGTTTCTTTTCATTTTTCCCCCAACGTTGTTCGATTCCTTTTGGTCCTTCGGTTACTTTCCAATCTGACCTCCCTTTCCTTCCATTCCCAATCATATCAGCTGTATTACGTTTCTGCACACCTCCGCACAACCCTAGCGCCATTTTTCCTTCACCTGCCAACCGACTCCTTCCCTCCTTCTCTATAAAAATCAAATCCGGAAGGGAGAAGGAGGGAAAGGTTGTTTGGTATTCGTTTAAAATAAACTTGTTTCGGGGTGTACGGTTTTCCATTGGAGCGCGGATATCAACGCGCGATTGAATATTCGAGATCTAACACAGGATGAGAGGGGGGGGAGTTATCCTAACGCGTATTGGAAACGCATTGGCGGACATTTTGCTCGTATACTGGACGCTGTATTGGTGATAGTTTTAGGGATAAACTGGATAAAAGTGAACTAGGATGGGAAGTAACGAGTCTTGTTTATAGTTTAAGGGTTGGTGGTATCTTTTGATTATTATTTTTTCTAACTTGCGATAGATTTTTCGAATAGGGAATAGGAGTGTAATATTTGGGAATTTAATCGTGGAAGAGAGGAATCGTTTAATAAAATATACTTGATAGAAATATTTACACTTGTTCTGTTTTATTAAAAATAGTTCATAGAGTATATAACATTGTTATATGCCGATTATGATTAAAATAATGATTAAATTTTGACCGTGTATTCGTATTTGAAAATTGAATGTTACTTAATTATAATGTAGAATAATATCGTATTCTGTTAAATAATTAACTGTTTCTAATTATTAAATTCAATTAATCTCGAAAGATTATTAATATTATGGATTCCTGTTACAAATTTATAATTCGCTTTTCCGATTAACTTTCTGCAAAATGATTTTAACTTTAAAATTTTATTCGCGAATTTTGTCAAGACTTGTTGTAATACAATTTTCACCGCGATAAGCTTCAGTGGAGAAGTTCTACCTTAAGTGTAACACACAAGACAGATCCCTCGAAGACAACTTTTTGAAACAACCTCAAGATGTTTGGCTTTGGTATTACTATGCTATGATAGAAGATTTATCCGCCATACAGGATAAATTGATTTTCTATAATCTACGTTACTTTCATGTATTCAACTGATTATGTTATTTTAGAAAGAATCGATTTCTCTCGAGACTTTTATCAATATTATTTCTAGCATAACAAATACTAAAGGTATTGACGTTAGTTAGAAACTTAATATTAATTTATATGCAAACTGGGATTTCATTAGATCGAATCTGCCAACTAAATTGTTATGCTATTTACTAGTTTGAAACGAGCAAAGTATGTTGAATTTCGTACTTTAAATTCATTTGACAGGTTTTATTCTAAAATTATCCCTAGAAGTTAATTCAATTTGAACTTCTATTATTTCTGCTTTGCAATATTCTTTGCATTTCTACTTTAATTTAAAAAATACTATATTTTATAGGAAAGCTAAATTTTATAAAGAGAGCTAAGTTTGTCTGAATTAATTATTAAATTAAAAATAAAAATTAACATAAAATTTTTTAATTCGTGTATATAAATATTGATTTCGAACAAACGTATTGATAGAATATTTTTCACAGAAAACACTATTAATTTTCAAAAGTGATTCTCTCTTACAAATCAAAATTTTGAAAAAGAAATAATGTATTGGCTGAGTTTAATATCAATTCAATTTAACACCAATAAATTTAATTCCAAATAGAAATATTTCGAAATAAAATTTTCCCCAGAAATCGCTATTTGTTAATCGCGCACAAAGATTCTCGTCCACAGTTTAACCATTCTCTGTCACCGTTTAAAAGTGATCATGAGAGCGAATAATTCACCGAGCAATCATTCCTATAGACACGAGGGAAGGGGGGAAAAAAAAGGGATGGAAAAAGGTTAACAGTAACCGTGCTCAATTTGCGCGAACCGAACAAACTGCCGGCTGGTTAATTTACATAGAGAACGGTGTGCATTTAGAATCCACGTGGGCGTTCAATTGATTTTCCCTCTCGCCGAAACGAAATTACATTTAGGCACTGGTTTACGTGGCATTTGTTTACGAGGATGGCGGGAATGCCCGATGAGATTATCAGTTCTCGGTATTCGTTTAGCATCCCTGCAAACACGCGCAATATACTTGACAATAACTTCTGCCACTCCTCCTATTCCCTGTTTTCTTTCCTTTATTGAAAATTCTCTCCCCTTCGTGCAATATCAATTCATATCCACACTACGTACCTTCTTAATTCTATTACATAAAGTAGTTATATTATATTTTAATAAATAAAACAAACATTTTATCTATAACAAATGATTGAACTTCGTTCCTCTCTACAAATTTTCATTTTTCCATCCCCCACAATTTTAAACTATTCTATTATCTCGTCAACGTTTACACTTGAAAAGAATAATTGTATCCTCCTCTTCCCTCCTCACAATTATCTCGATGGCGTTGACCGACACCAGTGCAAGCAGGGCAAACGTGTACTTATCCAAAGTTAGGAGAAAGGGGGCAGGGAAGAGTGACAAAGGGAGGGAGATAGATATCTGGAACAGGAAGACGAAAAGGGAAAAGTTAGATCACCGAAGTGTCTGAGAGTTCCAAAGTGGCTGCGACCTAGAGTAGAGCTCTACTCTTTGACATTTCCTCTTAATCGTTGGGAACAGACAAGAAGGGTACTTTGCTAGTTGGCTCATCTCTGTTCATAAATCACGAATTAAGGATGTGTTATGAGGTTGTGCACGTACGCGAGTGGCATTTTCGGGTTTAAGTTCCACGTACGATGAGATTCCTTGCATAACGAGCAAGTTTATCGTACCATTGAAAGTTCCAAGAGGCTTCATTAAAAGACGAAATTTGTCGGTGAAGGGAGGGGGGTACCTTAGTTCCTCATGGCCGCATGAATAGGATTTTTTAACGAAACGTCTTAATAGGGCGCGATTAAAATTTAATTTTAGCAGCGGAAATTTCAATTAATAGGTTAAATAGGTAGAATGAATAGAGATGTTTATAAATTGATGACAAATTTAAAGGATAAAAATATCTTTTAGAGAGACGTATAAATAAATGAAATTGAATATATTTGAACCTTGTTTAAATTTAGTATTATTTAAATTATGCGAATACCGTAATATGTATTCAATATTTTACACTTTCTCCATTTACGAAATTGGTAGATATTTACCGACGATTGAATAATTAATCGAAATATTTGATTAAATATTTCTTGAAATGATTAAACATTAATTTTCTTTCTGATTGAACGTAACGGAGAAATTTCAATTATATTTCTGTTATTGTAAAAGCCTTTCTCTAAATAATCGACGAAATTATTAAAATTATTAATCCAAGTTGATCGATACATCCGATTATCCCGATTGTTTGCGCGTTATTCTTTGAAAAGAAAAAAAAAGGAGAAAAAGAAAAAGAAGGGGAAAAAAAGGAAGCTTTTGAAGCACGTACTCGAAACATGTCATCGCAAATCAAGACAAAGAGAGGCGCAGCCATGCAAAGCAAGAGACGATGTGTGTGTGAATAGCAGAGAGATTCGTATACGAGCCGATGCAATTACACACTGTCACGCTAGTGTGGTAAGCGGATTAGGCGAACGAAATGTTTAATCGTCCGACGATCAAACGGAAAGATAATGACAATGGGAAGCTGGAAGCATTCGCAGAAGTGGGATTTGGTCCCAACGCGAATCATCCTCCTCTGTATTTCGCAGTGGGTGCATAATTAAATCTCTGCGCTCTCTGTCATTGCATCCCCCTAGATCCTAGAAATTGGGTCGTCTATTTTTCAAATGGACGTAAAAAGATTGGGGCGTGAAAAAGTTTCGAGTGTTTGAAAATAGAGTGTTTGAAGAGGATTTTTCTTCGCGACGGATTTAAGTTTAATCTAACGTGGAAATATATTTTCAGTCATTTCGATTTTTACTCCCCCCCCTCTCTCCTTCATTATTCTTTCCTTTTCGTCTCAAATATTTATCAGCCTTCATTTTTTAAAAGAAATTCTTCAAAAGAAGTTAAGAGTATTCCAGGAATAAATTTGCCAATTGATTATTACAATCTTCATTAAATCGAGCGATATTTGTATCACGTTTCGAGTTACGATTGTTAATTTTAATTATTTAAGAAAGAAATTATATTTTTGAAATGTCTGGTACTTTTTAAGATTAAGATTTCGAGTTTCGATCGAAAGTGATCCTTTCTAGAAATAACCAGGATATCGCTGGAGATCCAAGATCCTGATGAAGAATTTAAAACTGATTGAAAATAACTGATTTCCATTAATTATTTTCGATCGACGAGGGACTCGAATATCTCGCGTCAAATCTATCTTCTATCCGCAATGATAATCGGGATAACAATCCCGGCTGGTCCCCTGGTTTTATCAACGAAAAAATTCTCCATTAAAACATTCCCTAAATTCCGCGAAAAAAGAACGTATTTTTTTCTCAGATAACAACCTCGATTAAATTCGTCTTTAAAATCCAGCGATGTAGTAATGGCGGCGATTAAAATTCGCGCCGCGTCAAAGTTGGAACATTTCTTCTTCTTCTTTTTTTCTTTTTCAGGGGGGAAAGATTAGCAGAATCGTTCGACGAAGATATTTCCCAGTTCATAACCAGTTGCTTTGAGCAATTAATTTCCATGAAAAAGTAACTTTCCATTTTTCCTCCCCTCTTTTCTCTCCCCTTCTTTTTCTTTTTCTTCACAATGGAAAATTTTTCGTTTCGATCCCTCCCTTTGAACACCTACGAGCACTGCCTTTGCCAGGCATAATGAGAGCCGCGGTTACGCTCGCTTTGATTCGCCTTAATTAACCTCCTAATTAATTGGAAGTTGAAGAACGAGAGGAAAGTTCACTAGCTAGGGGGAACTAACACTATCGGAGAGCAAATCTTCGGTTTGCCCGATAATTCTCCGCCCACTTTGCTTTCATGTCCTTCCCTATTCATGCTCGTTCCACCTTCTCGCGGAGGGTTAAATTCAGGGAATCGATCGACCGTGAAAACGCGCGCGATATGACTGGCACGTCTCACCGTTTCCAAGATATTATTATTGCACCGTTCATCTTCAGTCGATACGCGTGTTACGATAACCACTCGCCTCGCTCTGATAAATTATTTAAGTGGGAAGGGGGGATGTTATACCTTTCCTCGATATCCCTTCGACTCCAAGAGGCTTCTCCTTCAAATATGCAGCACACCCTCGCTCTGGTAATCTATTTTCGAGTTTTTATATCGGATTGATTTGTGTACTGTCGTTGTAGCAAGTGGTAAAGGTAATTTATATTTCATTTTAAGGATTAATCCGAGTAATATCAATTAACACTTTTAATTAATTTTTAGGAAACGGTCCACGAAAACAAAAACGGCTGCAAACAATACATATACTCTCGGAAAGAAGATGAAAAGAAGGGAATAAATTTGTTTCTGTGGTGGCGTAGCTTAATTCCTCTCTGTCGATCGGACCAAGTCTTCTTGGATAGCTATCAGAAACAAACTTTCCTTTTAAAGGAAAGGAAAAAAAAAAAAAGAGCGGCCGTTTCTCAAAAAGATTGATCACCGGTGGCGCGTTTGTTCGAGAAGAAGGCTAAGCAAGGTTCGTTGGACGAGCGCGAAACCGCAAAAACGAGGGAGGGCGGCGTGTTTCACGGCGATATTGCAGCTACGCTTACGACGGTTACGTTTAGGCAGAGCCGGGAGGAAGAGCAGGTTAGGAATTCGTTGCGATAACGTTGGACGTTGGGAGGGGTGCGATGGCGGGGAACGACGACATGGAGGGAACAAATGGATCTTGCTAAAGCCGCGTTTACTTGCCACTGTGGAGGATGGACTCTGAAGCGTTATCGCCGAGTGAGTTGCAAGTGCGGCGAAACTTCATTGCAATCATCCGGTGCACGAACACGGTTGGTAAACGGCGCCCCTTCCTTTCTTCCTTCCTTTACACGCTTCCCTTGATCAAGCATCGAGGTCGAGAAATTGATTATCCGGCGGCTCGTTGGATAACGTTGATGCTTGAGGACACTGACTCGTTCTTTAATCTTGATTATGAAACGTATTCTGTAGAGAATAATCTTTTTTCTTCTTCTTCTTCTTCTTCTCTGAACCAATTATCGCATAATCTAATTCGACAATTCGTTAATAGGAATACAAACAGTTGAACAATTATATATGATATATATAATACGTATGGAATGCATGGTAAAATCTGAGATATATATTTTAATCTAATAATTAAAATAACACGTATAATTACGAATATATATATATAAAGATAATCTCTTCTGTTTGCCTCTAATGTCTCGCACGAGCAACAGTCTTCGTCGCACATGCATTTTGCCACGGTCGTTACTAAGAAATGAGGGTAAATCGGGCCGTGTTCCTTGGAGATCCCATCGAGAGATGTAACGGCTGCATTTCAGTCTTCGATCACACGTAACTACACGTAAGTGGGATATCGAAAACCCGTTACCATACTGTATGCAACGCAACAGTATCTAGCCAATATCTCTTCTCCAGTTCTCGAGTTGCAATACCACCAGTTCCAGCCACCAGTTTGTTTTTCTGTTTCCCCGGGAAAACAAACCGATCGGAACTTTTACCATTAACCAACTATTTTCTCCCGTGACGTCTTACGATTATTACCTTTCGATCCCTCGACCGGCCGCCATTTGTTACGTCCAGACCTAAAACCTGACCAGGGAAAATAGCCCACGTCCCATTGCTTCCATTTTCTCTTCGAGCTTCGAGTTGTATGTTTATCAATTTGAAAGCAAACTGTACGTACGTTTCCATTCTTGATATTATATATCGTTCAAGTTTTTCTCTTTCTCGTTATTTAGTTTTTTAATAAAAAATAAGAATCGTTTCTAAAATTATATTGGTTTTTAGATTTTTTTTTAAAATAATAATATAAAATATATATTATCTTTTTTTAAAGATTGTGCAAAAGAAGAAAAGGCAAGAATATTGGACGATATATTAAATATTTCTCATATTTTAAAATATAAGGGAATATATCGAGTTCTTTCCAATTGCGTTATTACCAATAACGAATTAAATAACGTAAACAAAGCGAATAAATACAAATATTATCTTCGCCATCGCACCAGAGGGAATACCAGAGGGAAACGAAATTTTGACGAACGATAAATTTACCGTTTCTTGTAATTCCATTCAATTACACCCTCCTCTCTCCCCAGATATTTTAAATCGCATCCGCAACATTAACCACCAACCGTAATAAATATATTTATACGGTTTACAAAGAAAATCTGATTAAACGACACAAATAACGCAACGATGATAAATCGGTTTCATCGTGCACGATGAGTCGCTTTATTTCGCAAGATTAAATATCTGTTTGAGAAGAATCGAAATGAATGGAGATAAAAGAAAAAGCTCGACGGCCATCGACGAGATGGATAGATAGATAGACGAATTCAGAAAAATTGATTTAATCGTTTCCCAAAAGTACATCAGAAACCCGGATATTTTTCATAGAATTATTTCTCATCCGTTTCGTCGAACGAACAATCGTGATGGGGGGGAAAATATTAAAAGGGCTCGCTTGCATAATCGATACGCGGCTTCTAAATGAACTGTTAATCGAGTGAATTGTTAACGCTCGTAGGCAGAACGCGTGTGACCGCTGTTTGATTACGAGTCGTTCGATTAATACCACCGTCCGACTTGTCGCGCGATTCGATGGAGCTAAACGGCCGGATAAAACATTGAAACGAGCGATCCACGCGAAATACAAGTATTAAACCCCCTCCCCGCGTTGAAATTCAATCGTCCGCGCTTGACACCCCCGCCGCGCCGAATTTCCACGTATTTCGACACGCGTTTAAGAAATTTATTTTCCGAGCAGATTTTTATCACCGATATTTCGCTCATTCGCCGTTGACGCGTGAATGGAATATTGGATACGCGGAAAGATTATTTGCCGAATTCTTTTCAAACAAAATTTAATATATTTGCGACAAATAATTCTTTGGAGAAAATGCTCTTCGTTTATTAGCGAGAAGATACAAGATTTCTCAAGAAAAAAAGGTATTTGGAAGTTGTGTATAATTGAGTATATGGAAATATGAATATGGAAAATTTTAATTCGTAAAGTATACGTTTTGCAGAGAAAAAGATTTTGAGTAAAAAAAAAATTATGAATCTAAATCAATCGAGCAATGGTAGTGACCACAAATTCCAAGGAACATCCAAACGGTCCTCCGGTTATAACCACCCACCTGTAGAGTCGATTTTCCAGGGAAGTTGCCAACTTCTTATGTTCATTCCCCAACTTCGAGTATTCTCTGTTCCCGAGCCAAACGATTTTCGCCGTGTCATTTTAAGTTACTGTACTACATTCACAACGTAGGACTTAAAGATAAACTATTCCTCCAAGAATTAGATATTTATCAATTTCTTATATTTCATAATTAAGATAATACTTTGATTGTTTGATCCAATTGAATCGAATTTAAAAAACAATTTGCAAGTTCAAAATAAATTTTTGAACTTTATCAAGCCCATGATCCATAGCCTCCTAGCTTTAATTAAAATATATTGCGAATTGAAAATATTTTTCCACAAAATTTCATTTCACAAATGCAATAAATTCTAAATCTGAAAAAATATCAGATCTAATACACGTCCAATTTCTCTATCTTGCCCATCAGTTCGTAAATATCAGGAGAACGAAAGATTTCCTCACTCTAACACTGAGAGATCTTTCACGTTCATAATATAAAATTATAATAATATAAAACTCTTTTTCTCAAAGATGCCTGTCCCGTGTAAACTGGATATCTTCGCCGCAGGTGGCACGGCCGCGTAATCCCGGTGCAACCGCGTTGGAGCGCGTTTATCACCTCGACACGGGATTTTCGCGGGGATTAATACGATTTCGCGGTAATTGGAAGCACACGAGCGGCCGCCCGACGAAATTACACCACGGTATGCAGGCCCCACGGTGTAGCAGGGTAACGGGCTAAGCCGTACGCGTGAGCCTAGAGTTTCCCCTATCACATATAAATAGTATCGGGCGCCGCGTTAATTATCAGAAAGGATAAGCCACTGGCGGAGAATGGAGTACGGCCGTGAAACATAACGGCCGTTGTCTGCGAAAGAGAGATTAAGGCATCTCTCTTCAGATCGGCACTTGAAAGGAAAGAAGAGGATCGATTGATAATGAAACGATCCTTTCCAGATTTTCTTATCCTTTTTAAAAGCGGTAATACATTAAATTTATCATCGAGAAATTATTATCAGACTACTGCTGACGTATAATTAATAATTTTTCTAATTATTTAAGATTTATTTAACTCTTCAAACAAATAGTAATGTACAATAAAAGTATTCCATAATTTCCAGATAATAGATTGTATAATAGATATACGCATGTATTCATGGATATCTAATAGTACTTCTATAATTACACAAGTTCAGTATATATAATTACACAAATTCAATATACTGTCTCTCAGTTCGAAGTTGGAAAAATTGGACAAGATTCAATTTCGGTTGGAAAACCGCTGGATTCACCTTGCACTTCACGTCGCCGTCGATAGACGTCGAGGCCGCGTAATAAATCCAGAGGAGAGAGGGAGAGACAAAAAGGAAAGCGGAAGGAGGAATCGAATCGCTTGCGAGGATTATTAGCCGTCGTTCAACGAACGATTGAACTTTAATGCAAGTGGATGGGCCGGGAGGGAGAAGCAAATTAGTATCTACGTGGATATATAGGTGGCGCTGCGATAGCCTTATCTAATAGAATCGACAATCGACAAAACGGCTTCAGATTGTCTCTCGTCCTTTTGACGTCGATCTCACCGCGACGAGTAATTTGCCAAGAGGATACCTGTCGATACTCACCTTTCCTCGTTCCTTCTTACAACCTCGTTCCACTCCAACCTGCCTCTTTTGCATGGTTTTGCACTTCGTTTTGCTTCGTTTTCTTTGACTAGACTCTCTTCCTTCCTTCCTCGATACTTCCTCGGCATCGTTGTCACCTCGAGATGTTAACAGGGAAAATCTTCTTCCAGAGAAGGAGAGACCGCTTTTTTCCCTCCGTGCTTATGACGTTATTGCATCCTTTTTAATATCGATACGGTATGTGTAATACCTCGACGAAGAATTAATGGAAGAAATAATTGATCATCGATATCTTTTCGAGATTATTGTAAATTAATAAGAAAGAATTGAAGAGATTTGACAATTCCAAGATTATCCCGATATAGTTATTTTAATATGATTGTAATTTCGTAGATTCCTCTGATAGATAGAGGATAACAAACGAAGCCAGGAGAAATATACGATTTCCTAATGGATGTATGATAAAAATGGATAAATTTAAAAGTTCACTTTACATAGAACCGTAGAATGGATTCGAAGAAAATCACGGACAGTTAATTTTTAAACTCGTCTGATCTCGGGACAAACGTTTACAAGAGGAGATCGAATATCACTATCGTGAAACGCAATTTGCTGCGCCAACAGATTTCCGTGCATTGTGTCTTAATTTGCTGGAATTCGACGGTGGCCGGAACGGACGTCGGGGCAATAAAAACGTCCCTCGAGAGAAAGAGAGAGCGTAGCCACATAAATTTGAATTTCGTACGGAGGAAGAATGGACGGGGTCGATCGGATTCTCCCGCCGCAGGAATAGGAAGTGGCTGCGCGGGGTCGCAGCGGGGCGAAGAGTTTTTCCAATTTTGTAAATCTGTCATAAATAAAGGCGAAGCGTGGGAGGCGTTCGGCCAAGAGCTTTCATCTGGATTTCGATGGGGTTCGACGTTCACGTGTCGTTGACGTTTTCGAGCGGTATCGTGATCTCTAGGATAGGTGGATCGTGTTATTTATCGCTCCTGTGTTGCTGAACACTCCTCCTCCCTCCTCCCCTCCTGAAACGTCACGAGGATGACGATTATAGCCGTTCCTAAGCCATCCTTGGAATCCTTGGGGTAAATGTGATCCACCGTTATCGATAAGCGAAAGAGAAATCTATCCAAGAGGGGAAGGAAAAAATTGTATCCGCAATGTCTTTATTCGAACGAACGAAATGGAGCTTTTATGCAGATAGACGTATCGTTCGTGCGATAAAGGGATTCTTTTTCATTTTGAACGAGTATCAAGATATTTTACATTTTTGTATAAGAAAATATATATATATATATATATATATATATACAGAGAAATGAAAGGGATAGGAGAAGTAAAGAAATCCCAATTCGAAAGTAGCAAAAATCGGAGAAAGATTTCTTCTACCGTTTTACATCTTTTCCATTTATACCAAGCGTTCGCAAGTTTTACAACCAGCGATCGTTTCAAGCACGATCAAAGATAGATTCGAAAACGAAAAAGATTCGAGCGTTGTGGTGGCATTGAACGGCGCAGAATTTGAACGGAGGAATTCTCCCTTTTCGTCGTTGCAACGACGACGATCATTGTCATAGACCGGTTTTCCATTGTGCGAGGGCTTCCCATTTTTCGTATCTGGATTTCTCGAGGCACAACTCGAGAGATTAGCGGCTCCGTCCACGGAGGACGAAAAGAACGAGGAAACGAGCACGTTTCTCCGCCTTCACCCTCGGGAAATTACCAGAAACCCGGCTACCAAACCAACCAATCCCTTCCACATCCGTTTTCCTCAACAGCCTGTCCCCTTAGCCTCCACTTCTCCATTCCTTTATCTCTTCAACGTTTCTTCCCGTAATCGAGAATCCATGCATAGAAGCGTAAGAAATAAGCGCAACTCTTCGCGCTCTTCATCCGAGAAGTTTTATTTACTCGTCTATGTCGATCACAATATCAATCGAGTAATATTTTTTTATATATTTTTTATTTATAAATAAACAATATACGCAATTCTTATATAAATGTCCCTTTGTCTGTTCAGAATTATTGGAAAATAACAGGAATAAAATTCGAAAAGCGTTCGCATAATGATCGATTATTCACGTTCTTCACGAAAAATTTATCGATAAAACTTTATTACCAAACATTACATTGAATATTCAAACAGTAATATAAAGCTCAATGATTAGCGCATAAATTTTCCTTTTATTTTTCTCATTATCATTCGTGACTCAATGTTTCATTCGCGAAAGAAACAGATCCGGGAAAATAAATAATGAAGAAACGTGTTTATTTCATCGAAAAATGTGAAAGTGACAATGCGAGGGATGAGGGACGAATACTTCCCACTTTCTGCCTCTGTTGCGCGGTTTCGTCTCGATTGATATTCCAAAGCGACGGGGCGAGGAGGAGGGAGGAAGGGGAGAGCCGAATTCCTGGGTTTCCGTTCTGCTTCATTCCGCGCGGCTAATTTAACCCTCGCAACCTTCCGGCCGATTTGCCACGAATGGAAATCGAGCTGCTCGCCCAACAATTCGCCCGCACGGAATAACCATAGCTTCGGCCACGTCCAGTCGACGTGGTGGACGTGGCCAAAATTGCCTGTCGCGAATACATTTTATCCCCAAGTTCTCGAAAAGCCTTTCGAACCCGTTCTCCTCGAAAGAAACACGGGGGGTTGAAACCGATAACCGTTGCTCCAAATGGAAACTTGATTCAACGGTTTGAATTGAATGTGTCCGAGAGGTTTAACCGGGGAGGGGGAAGGGGAGGGGAGACACTTGCTTTTGAAAGGTATTGTTTACGATATGGCCGAGATCAAAGTAATATTATATATCGAATATTAAAGGTGCGAGTTTGGTTTCCAGGATAATTGATAATTGATTTCTTTTCTTTTTTGTGAATTTTTCGAATATCTGTAGAATTTGTAGAGTCGCGAGATTAAACAATGAAAATATATTAAACAATTTATTATACGTGTTTACATTTTAGATCTAATTTATATCTTTGTTGGATCGAAAAATTAGATTAAATCAATGGAATGAAATTCCTAAGTTAAATATTTGATTATCTAAATTGGAATATTTATATCTGTCGCGTTTTAAGAAAGTGGCAAAATTCTTCTCCAATTATCGTAGAAAGTAAAACACGCGACGTTATATTCGTCTCAGCCAAGTGCATCGAACACGTGTGCATGATGTAACAACGTAAATACACGTGACGCAAAAGACAATGGCCTGACGCCTCGCATCAAGAGGGAAGAACGAAGGTACACACGGGAGAAACCTTCCTCCATATTGCAGAAACGAACCGTAATACGGCGAAAAGGCATTCTTCCCAGGTCCCAGGCAAGGATAGCGCGGATTCTCCAAGGGGAAAGCTACCTAATCCATGCCATTTGCAGACGGCTCTTCTCGGCCATCTTCCTCTTCTGGATCACGTCTATCCTTGCCTACTATCCTCCGAGAGATACACCGTTTCTCTCAAACGCCAACCGTGCGCTGTTTCCTCCATTTCACCTCTTTCAGAATCGACCCATCGCGACGGTGCAGTTATCGCGCGCTCGTTCTTCCTTCGAAATAAGTACGTGTCGCGAGGGAAACAGGAGGCAATCTCGATGGGCTTAAGCGGCCAGACATTGTCCGCAATTTCGTAGATCCGCGACCGTTTGTCGGAATCAACCATCAAATCGCGTGAGCAAATACACATTGGGTTATCTTAATTCTTAATTATAATAATTAAGTTTATTCTGTATCTATGTCTTTTATATGTGTTACATATGAGGTTAATTTTTTATTATTTCGAAACGGATTTCTTAACTTATTTTGATCACTCGCTAATATATTCAAATCTTTATACAAATCATTCCATTCGCGAGTTTGACTTCTCTTGTAAAAAGTATACAAGAGGGAATTAAAAATTTTATTATCAAAACCTACTCAGGAGATAGAGAAAAGCATACCGTTGAAGCCACTTTTTGAATTATCTCGATATCTCAATTCGTTGCCGAGATATAAAGATTCAAAGTATCTATAAGAGAGAGTGGATGGTGGCGCTATCTAGTGACTTATTTATTCTTCCTGGAAAATGCGTTTTCCAGGAATCGCGTCTGTCGCTTGTCTGGACTTTGGGATAGGTCAGTGAGGCGAGGTGCGAGCGAGAGATCCGAGTAAGCGACAAGGACGGAGATGGTAAACGATCGAAAATTACCCTTTGCTTTACACGACGATATCTCGGGAACCGGAAGTCGTATCGGGATAAATGAAAAAGCATTCGAAAGAGTAAAGTTCCGCGCTTCTAACGATCGTTGATTCATCGACCGGAAGTGAATATCTTCGGAGTTATAGCGGTTCAAAGTTTTCCTAATTTTAATAGGATTTAATCGAGGTTAAGGTAAACCGCTGTAAATTACCTTCTCTTTACACGAAGATAACTCGGAAACCGGAAGTTGTATCGGAATAAATAAAAAAGCGTTTTAAAGGGAAAACTTCCACGCTTCTAATGGTCTTTTATCCATTGATCTGAAAGCATTATCTTCCGAGTTATAGCGGTTTAAATTTTTCCTAATTTTAGTAGAGTTTTTAATCGAATTTTATGATGAATTACGCGATAAATATGTTTACTTTTGGAAGAATATCGCTTATGATACTCGTGCATTGGAAATTGATTGATGCATTTAAAAATTTCTTCGATGTAAATTGGATTTAAAACGCGAAAAAGAATATGACTGGAGTATTTGGTCTAAGTGCCATTCAAACGAATAGCAATCTAAAATCCAATTCTCATGCAAACAGAATTAAGAATACTGATTAAGCAGATTGTCAATGAGACAAATTATACTTTGCGAAGATTAGATAGGCCAATAAAATCTACAATTAAACGGAATATGTTAACGACGAACGGATAGGGAACGTAATGACTTGAAAATGTAATCGGAAAACAGGTCACGCTTCGTGGCAGCTGTAGTTAACCCAGTTTCATTTGTGTGGAAAATGAGATTCCTGTCTAGTCTGGAAGGAAAGGCCAGCACGAGGTTTACGGATTATTATAGAGAAGATTGCTTGATGCGGTGACAAGCATTTCTAATGATCCAATTACTATTCCATAAGAATTTCTTCTACAGATATTACGTTGAATTTGTCTGAAAATTGTTCCATTCTCTTCCATTATTAATTCTTTTTTCTTTTTTTTAATTGTTAATTCATACATTGTAATATAATTTTATTATAGGAATTTTAATACATTATGTATGAAATTATTTTTATAATTATTTGCTTAATGCTTTTTAACGTGCAAATGAAATTTTACATTAATTATTTGCTGGCAAACACGTAAAATAATTAATGGAAATTCAATTAGAGAATATATTAAATCATAACTTTCACTTTAGTTTAAATTAATTAATTTATTGTAAAATCATATTTACTTTTAAAATTCAAGTTTATTGTATTACATATTCGAAATTTAATTATCGTTACATTCTACTTTTTGCGTTTACGTTATTTTGCATCCAATTTGAATCAAATTGTTATACAATTGGATTATATTTGTTCGTTCGTTTATGTGACACGTTGAAATATCATAAAGGGTGTTTAAAAAAAATCTACATATAAGAAGAAAAATCATTATTACTTTCCACTGTTCAAGTTTCTACGCCATTTTGTACGTTCATTTATACACAATACCGAAGAAAATTGCTTGTATCTGGCAACATAACGTGCATTACTATTACGGACATTTCCTAACTCACCCTAATTTTAGACACAAGATTACTACCAGCACAGCACGAATTTATCACATCTTGAATACTGTGATAGGTGGTAGTTAACCCGCTTCACTGACCTAACCCACCAACAGCTCATGTTTGCGGTTAGTCCAGTGATTTACGGAATAACCCGAATATCCAGTTCCATAATGGCAACAATTATACAATATCGTTATATCACGAAGAAGATTGCAGTGTTTTCGCATCAAGAGAACCGGTTTTGGAAACATTAAGAACACGGAACACGTTTGCACCGCTATGCTCGATCCAATTGCGAGAGAATTGGATCGCAGACTCGCCATAAGGATAATCAATCAAATTTCTTGTATCTTCTTGTTAGTTAACTTTTTCTCTTTTTTAATGACGGCTTATTAGAGGTGCAAAAATTGCAAATTTAAAAGAAAGAGGGAGAAAGAAAATGGATAGATTTTTTTATTTAATAAAACAATCATTTTTCTTCTTGTCGGATATCTTATGGGATAATAAATTAAATGATAAGCGACCGTAAGATTTTAAATTTGAAATTAAATTATTTAATTTTTTGAGTAGATAGATATTAAGAGTCTATCACGAAAAAGAAATTAATGAAAGAAAAATAATGAATTGAAGTTGAATAAGAAATAAAATAAAATTTCATTCCCTTAACACCACTAATGTACAATTGAAAAAAGGGATGCATCAGAGAAATGAAATTGTTTTGCATTTCTATTATCCAGAAATTAAACTGTGTATAATCAACACTGTACCTTGAAAAATTTCTTAATTCAATATTTCAAAAATAAATTGTCAAGAAAAAAGTAACTCAAACTGAGGCTTATCAAATTTTATCAAATCAACAATTCGTTCATAATCAAAATCCAAAAATTTACAAATTGACAAAACTATCGATTCATAATCCTGAAGACGAAGAAATAGCCAATAAAAATAACAATTTCGAATTTGGCTCTTGCACAATGCCAAGAACGCATACGAGGTTTGATTCAATGAAAGAATCTCGACTCTTGAACGATAGTTGACATGATAACTCGTTATTTTACCGCAGTGTTGGCTATAGGTAGCCTCGATGATACCGCGTAAAAGAGGAGGAGGTGGACGAGGTAACTAGGTTGCCGCAGAGTGACGTCACAATTGCTCTAACCCACTTTTGGCGCGGGGTCGTAGCTCGCTTGTTCCTGTATTCCGCAAACATTGCTCGAAAATTACGGGTCCGATAATCGAGACGGCCCTCCACCACTCGTTATTCTACCCCCGGATTCGTGAAATTAAAAGGTAACGCGTGGTATGCAAATTTATCGATCCTCTGCAATCTCTGATGACTGATTCAACCAAACATGTCGCTCTTCCTATTTCCTGCTACACTTTGATTATTCAATTTCTCCTTTCATCTGATACTTTTATGTGATAAAATTTTATATTTATCGTATCGAAGGAAATATAGATATAAATATGGCGGATAAAGATTGAATTTGACAATTTGTTTGGAAGGGAAGATAAGATTTTTAATTTTATGCTAAGGATAACAGGATATTTAAGTATCTAATATAACGATTTTATTTTATCATACATCACGATTTATCAATCATTTATCAACGATTTTTATCACGTGTGAAATTAAGAAAATAAGTTCATAAATAAAACTTACAACTCTGCTCAACCATTGTGACATATACGACCGTGCAACCGTGAATGAAGATACTTTACCTGCAAAGCGAAACAAAAGACGCAAAGATTAACACTTGGCATAAATTAAAAAGTAAAGGTAATTAAAGAAGAAACGTGTTTCGCGTTATCAAGCCCGATTCTTCCCGGGAATTTCAATAGGAGACGCGGGAGGAAAATACATCACCCTCAACGATGCGGAAGAAAATAGAGGAAACACAGAAAAGAGAGGCGCACTACACGAGCCAGTGGATTGTTTGATCGCGTGCCAACTGGTATATCGCAACGGTGGTCTCTACTCGAATTTTCCTACTTCCTGCCTCGCCTCGCTGTAGATCGCTGTCACAGGATTAAAGCTGTGCGACGAAAACGGCCGGTTAAACGTGGCCTGAAAGATCGACGTTGAAGTTAAGGAATCAAGTGTACGAGAACGGGAACTGGATTAGGGTTGATTGGTCGTGGAACCGCAATTTCGCACGCGATTTACTGACCCATATTCTCCAAGTAAGCCAGTACGGTTTCCTTGTCTCAGATACTTGGATCGTTCCATTAGATCTTTGGCTTAATTACACTTGTGACGTTGAGAAAAAAATTTTTCTTCTTTTAATCTCATTTTTTGTACTGGATTGTTAATGCTGACTAATTATTAAACAGAGATTTTTTTTTTTAAAGAAGCTTCTAACGTCTAAGAGGATATTATCATTGGGAGAATTAACTTTGAAATTTTGTTCATGAGAGATTGTATTAAACATGTGTACGTCATTAATTTATTTTGGATATTAAAATTTTGGAGATTAAAAATTTAGGATTTAGATAAAACGAGAAAGATTTTGAAGATTAATATATTAAATATTATATATTAATATATAATGATGGAAGAAAAGATGGAAGAACGAAAAGAGAGATATTTGAGATTATCCTATGAACAAAAGATTCTCTAATTTCTTAAATTATTAAACATGCTGCAAAGAGTGAATCAAATAAGAAAAAATGTGTGTAATTTTTAATTACAGACAACATTTGCAATTTGCAATTTTTATTCCCCATCAAGATCTCGTAAATAACAATTTCTCTATGATCTACGTCAATGAAACTTAAAAATTGAAAAATAGTTCAAATTTTTAGAGATAATAAAATCGTGTAATAATAATAAAAAAAATTAATTATAGAAAAAGACCTACAATCTATCACAATTTTTATTCTAAGAATGATCTCGTTTGGGAGAAGATATTAGATAGACGATAATAATCGAAGCAAATTCTTTCCAACAATAACGTGCGAATAAAACTATCGTTAGAACAGGAATCGGCTTACATTAGCTCGAAGCTGTAAGCTCGATATTGGAGGAGCCTACCACCACCCGCTGCGGAACCATGCAACGCAACTGCAATATTCGGCTACGTATGCAGACAGTGGCCACGTTCAATCGAGATTATCGTGTTGATTCAATCGCATAATGTGCATCGTGTTGCACCATTGCCGCGCTCGATCCTCAAAAGCGTCGGCTTATCGAGTCAATCGTCGAGCCATCGATTCCCTCGCTGATTTCTGTAATATACGAATACCAGGTCGGAGCATTCCCCTATGTACGCGCATGCATCGTTACACGTTTTGGGTTTATAAACGAAGCGAAGAATGCAGCAGTGAAAACCGATTTCCATTGAAAATCTTTCCTGAAATCTAATCTAAATATCTTTAGATTGGAATCTTGGAATTAAGAATTGAAAGATTATAAGCAATTTAAAAACCAAGATCTACATTTTACAATCTAAATATTTTAAAAATCTGCTACTATAAAAAATATATATATATCTTTCTATAAGAGAAAAAAATTACTTCGTAGCAAAGTAACACGAAAATGAAAATTGTGTTGCCAGAATTCCAAGTATGGAGAGACAAGAAAGTTATTCGTAAGGGAGATATTCATACCTCTTGTAAATGATATCCTTGTCTCACACGACAATATCTTTCAGGGCCAAAGGATCGCGGTTGACGAAATAGCATAGCAGTCGACGAAGGAAAATCTACAGAATCACGGAGAAAAAGAGAGAGAGAGAGAAATAAGATCGGAAGGATTTGTCGGGGATCGAGGAAAATTTATAAAGTTCGAGCGAAATGCTAAATACCGTTATTAAGTGCCATCCACCCCCGCGATTTCTCAACCCCTATGTATAGCAATACAGCTTCCTTTCACGGTAATCTCCGCACGACGTTTCACCCTTTCAGCATGGCCTCCTTTCGAACGTCAGTAAACTACAGATAAAGCGCAGCCAATTCCACCCCTTACCGCCCAACTCGCTATTTCGCCACCTTCCCACCACTCAATCTCGGCTTTACGGGGGCCCCCAAGTTAAGATTCCGAAGCCATAGCTGTCTACGGTTAATCCAGCCGAGGATCTACGAAGATTCACCCTCCCTCGCTTCGATCTAAGCGCTATCCAACTAAATATTCGACGTATGTGTGCACACGGTATAGCTTATATATATATATATATATACTCGGGGGTGTCTAGTTTAAAGCTAATGGAAGCGTTTTCGAAGACGTAAGCAGGGTAGAAAAATACGTTTCGAAGAGGGGTTGCGGAGGAAGTCAGGGAGGAGAGAAATGGGAGAGGTTTGGGATGCGATCGTGCGTGTAAAATTCTTTGGTATAAATTATAAGAAACTTGTCTTATTGCTCAGTCATCTTGCAGTAATATCCATCGATATAGCTAAATTAAATTTCACGTACGCTAGAGTGATCAAAGGGTGATGGTTTCGTAAGTTACGTCAAGCGAATAATCAGAGTTTCTTAATTGATTGAACACTTTCTTAAATAGTTTAATAAATTCCGATAAATGATAATGATGCGTGGGAATAATCCAAATAATATATTTTTATCACGGGATTTCGTTACGATTGTTCTAATTTTCTAATTGTATTCATTCTTTTCGAAAATAATAATAGATTTAATTTGTTTCCTGATTATAGAAATAGTTTCACGTTGCTTGTTGTAAATATCTCGCCCTATTCTCCTCCTAATTGCTGCTCCTTATTACTATTACGACTTTACGTAACACTTCTGCTTATTAAATGTTACGGTTATTGTTACGAGCATACAGCTAAGACAAAATTAAGAACCGGGTTGCAAGATGTAATTAAGGATGAATTAAAAGTAACTAACCATTATGCAATGTAATAGTGTTCGGAAAAATGAAATTTTTTCCCCGACAAATTTCTACTGTAACAATTCCATTTTTAGATATTCCATCGATGGTAAGTTCGTTCCTTTGCTAAGATAACGCGAGACGAGAATTTTCCATTTCTTTGCAAACATTCCCCAATAAAACGTTTCTACGATAATTCCTTCTACGAAAATCAACACTTGGTTCCATATTTTCACTCCAAAAAAATATTATTAGTCAAAGTAACTTCTGAAATGGAATTGACGTTCAATTATCTATTTTTGTTTCAGAAAAATTAAAGCAATACGATCCTCGACAAACCAGTTCCTCGAACAAGACCACTTCTTCTAACCACAGATTATTAGAATATATCAGACCAATTATCCATCCTCGAAATGGATTGGACGAGTCAGTAAAGAGAATGGACCGTGCTCCTATTTGTCAACATAATTTCTTCCGTGAATTGAGCCCTAATCAGATGTTAAACGAGCTTCTCTAAAACTTAGCCAATATGATTAGACAAATGAATGGGTATGATATGAAACCGTGAAACGAAGCAACAAAATTTAATTATTTGAAAATGTAATCGAGAGTCAAGAGTCGTAGCTAACGTAGTTATATTTACGGGGAAAATTTCATTTCTTGATCCACGTTGTTCGAAGCAAGGGATCAGAACAAGGTATACTTGATTATTTCACGGGGCAAGATTATAAGTGTTTGCCGTGACTTAATTGACATTTTCCATGGATCTTTAGCAAGATTGCCTTCGACGTTCACTTAAATGACTCGGGAGATAGATAGGCTAATTTAAATTTAATTTGTGACAAATTATTATTGGAATAGATGTTTCTAAAATATAAAATTTGTTTAAGCAATTCTATCATGGAAGATGAGCATGGATGCTTGTAAAGTACGGAATCAAAGTAGAATTGTTTAATTTAGGATTCGTAGAAATGATAATCCATTGTTCTTCTTTTTTTTTTTTTTTTTACTTTGTCTTGCCAAGTTTATGTTTGGAACTTCCAATGCAAAAACTATACTATTGAAAGACAAATGAAATTTTTGAATACATCTTTGATTTTATCTTTGATTTTATATTAAATTTATTCTACTTTTACTGTACATATATATATCCCTCTGGTAGATTCAAATTCAGTCACAAGAGATGTTTGGAAGAGATATCTTCAAAATACATTTGGGATTAGTGTCAAAGTAGAAGAGATCTATTTCTACTTTGTAAGTCAAATTTGGATTTACTATTTAAACTCAATTTTCTTTTCTTTTCATAGTATTTGGTACAAAGATATGGATTACTTTTATCTAAAAAAATCACTCGTTCCATTTTTAGGCGAAAATCTTATTAAAAATTAGTTCAAGTTAGCAATTAGGTTAGGTTTCTAGGTCAAAGAAGGAACAATGGAACGCCCTTGAATCAAAAAGCTCTCAAAGTGTTATTTTAGCATCTAATTCCACTCTAGTTTTTTAATTGACATTCACAAGAAAATAATTTACAAAATTTCTGAAAAAACAAATTTGATTACCATCAAATCCTTCCTTGTTCCAACTTCCATTAATTCATTATTAAAACTTCAAAGACAGAACGAAGATCTACGATCAATATACGAAATTTATCGAAGCCCAATAGACGAGCAAGGACAATAATAAGGTATTCCCTATTGTGTATCCCCGGGCTATTAGAAAATTAATTGAAACAGGCGGATTATAGGAAGCAATACGCGCTGATAAACCGGATCCGCGTAAACAAGAGATTAACACGAAAATTTAGAACATATTAACGCATAATACGATTCCGTTCCGCGCAGCTGGAAGGGGGTAAGCAGTAACAAAGTTACACACAGTCTGTCAATTTGCCAGTGCATCCAACGATGCACCGTGCAATGCACGGTACACGTGGCAGCGCGCGTACGGACTGCCATTATGCCGTAATATAGTCTCTCGAACCGGCCTTAATGCCAGATATCCCCCTACGAAATTGTACAGGATTATGCCCGATAGGGATGGTGGGAGAGAGAGGGAGAGACGGGTAGAAAGGACACAGCGCACCGGTTGCAAACGGTTCTCTGGCCACGTTGCTACTGCAAAGCTATTAACCTCGGACTGGCCTCTCGAAGAGACAGGGCTAACGGCACCGCCGACTCTCCATTGTCCAATTTCGTCGCGATCTATTGCCCGGCCCTCAATTATAGACTCCCACTCTCCACCCTCCCCCCTTGTTATTTCCTGTATTATTCGCGTGTCCAATGGCACGAGCGGGCTCTTTCTTGGTGAAAAAAGTTATGGGTCAGAACGATTACCTCATCCTGATTCATCTTACGAGATCAGAAATTCGAGTGTGATCTCTTATTCTTGCAATTTAGCTATTTTGTTAGCTATTTGTTAGCTATTTCTACTAAGTTTTTGTTTTGATCTTTTTGAAAAATATTTGGATCCATTCGATATGAAAATTTCTTGGCTTGAATCTTATCTTTGAGATATTCTTGACGTGATAATTATTTTTCAGAACATCTGAGAAAAATATCGAAAATTTTGGATATCATTCGAGACATCGATGTCAATAATTTTATAATTCTTGTGAATTATTGAGAATCAGAGTGTGCAAATACCTTTCCTGGCTGGCATAAGTGTATTGAAAACACGGTGGTCAAATGATCGATAGGAAGAGCAACCGCAGTTAACACGTGGCGTTGTTCAGCAAGCTTGAGGAGACATTGGTCAAACAGTCGCAAACATCACGCATGCGTTATTGCAGTGTTATTAACCTCGACAGACACTCAAAGAGATGATGCGTCAGACACCGTGTCCATAGTCCAATTTCATCGCAATCTATCGTCTGATCCTCGATTGTGCCTACGTCACTGTTCTACACCATATCCGGCATACTGTATTGTCCACGTTTATTGTGCTCGATCTATGCCTCGCGCAAACGTTCTATATCATCTTCAATTACACACTCTTCCTTTGATCGCACGACGGAATCATGAAAAAATTTTCGAATATTTTAAATAATTAAATTTTATACCTTTCAAAATTCCTCCTATACTTTCGTAACTTTCTTCTTCTTTTAATTACAGTGTAAATTTTGTTTATTGAAAGTTCTTTTGGATTATTATATTTTTGCTATTTTTTTAACAAGCATAAAATTGTCTCTTAAATAATAATACAGAATATTACATTATAATTTTATTTAGTGCAGTTTATGATGCATCCAATTTCCATTGATCTCAATTTGGTAAAAGTTTTTCGATTTTATCCGATAAAATTGTTTTAAAATAAACGGAAGATATTATAAAAAGAATAACAGAGTTCGAAAAGTTTATAAAACTTCATCTTGTGATAATAATGTGGCATTAATAGAATTATGAGATTCATATTTCAATTTTTATTTTTTATTTCGACACGTTTAATAAATTCTTTACTTTGTTCGACCAATTATTATAAATTAGAAGAATTATACAAAGAAAATAATCCAGTGAATATTCGAATTATGAAAACAAAATTTTGTAAAATATAGATTTACAAGAAATATAATATACCATAATAAAATAGATCGCAACAAATCTCTTAGATTGTTTCTCTTAGAAAAAAAAGAAACAAAAATAAATTTGCAATCAAAGATAGATCGTGGACGAAAGAAAAAAAGAAAAACAAATGAGAGAAATAAAAATTCACTCTCCATTAATGTTTTGTGCCGTAACATTGTTTATTAAGAACAATACGTAGAAAAAAAGGGCATAAAGATATTACGTTCGTACAAAGGAAAGGGAATGCAATTATCCACGTGGTGGGTATACAACGTATGCGTGGACACTGCAAAGCTATTAACCGCGTAGACAAGCTTCTCGCCGTGTCCATAGTTTACCCCTGTCGCAATCTATTGCCGAACCCTCAATTATATGCACCCACGTCATTGCTCTCTAGCTGTTTCCTTTGTATCAGCTCGTTTATGTCAGTCACGCGATAATTACTTTCGCTCTTTTTGCATACCGTTACGTAACGAATAATTATGGATCGGGTAAATTCATCCCCCTTCCCCGGAGATTATTATTAAACGTTCCTCGTTCCTATGATTCTAACTGGATCCGTGCAATAATGCTCGTTTCGAAGCAACCAGTGAAACAATCTTAAAAGTTAGTTGAGCAGCTGGATTCTATGTATTATAGGAATAATCAAAAATGGAGCTGGATTAAAATTCTGGAGATACAGAAACTATTTTCTATTAGAAATTACTTTACGAAGAAATCGAAAAGAATCAACTCAAAATCCCTGATGCTTCGAAAACTACTTTAGATTTCTAGACAGTAAATCTCAAGTCGGTGCACGTTCTGTGCAACTGAAAAATTCAGAAAAAGAAAAGGAAAAAAGGAACAAAATCAAATCTTCCATTTTCTTAGAGACGTTTCTCTCGAAAAAATATCTATCGACGTTACAAGTCGGAGTATCTCATCTCTGTATGTCATTAAAGAACATGAAATAACATTAAACATCAGAATTGTGAAATTGCGAGAAATACAGAAAGGCACGTAATTATATTCACAAGTTTTCATTTTCTTCTCGCGGACAAGAATGTTTGTTGAATTAGAGTTTACGAGAAGACGGTATCCCCGAAGACCAACAAGTTGGAAAGTAAGCGGAGGTTCTTTCATATTTTCCCGACCATACTTCTCGAGTAATTTTTTTTTTATTTAGCTCCTTTTCTATTCATCACTGCCAAGCGGACTACAGTGATCTTACGTGGTACAGGTGGTGCTCGGTCGACACGAGATGTACACTTCACGGCGTCGTATTCAGGTACGTTCGCTTTAAAACTTGCAACAACTTTTTATTCTCAAAGTGGCAGTTATACCCGCCGCCTCTTATACTCTAGCACGTTTTGTTTCGCCTATTTAGTAGCGCTATAACAGCAGCTGAGAACTTTCTAAATGAATTATAAAGCTTCTTTCGGTGAATCATTGGATTACCTCGGATGCAACTTTCGGATGTTTTGCTTTCGTTTTGCTTCCTGTATGAATACAGGGATACGTAATCGCAGTTTCGCGGTTACAAGGTGGAGAAATTCGTGTACGTGTATGATAAATAATTGTTGTTAACCATAAGATAAGAATGTATATTAAAATGTATATTTTAAGAGTGTTTATTTTATCGTTGTATTTGAAACAAAAATTTCTTAAAAATCAAGATTTTTAATCGTACGGGAATATTTCGTCGGTAATTGTTAATTTTATTCCTCCCGAAAAAGATCATTAATTCGTGGCCGATCGAATTATCTTATAAAGCTTGTAAATTTTATGTTAGCATATGAATTACTTCACGGAAATAATTTATTTATTTATTATCGGCGTTATCATTAAACCGGGGAAATTTCAATGTATGGAACAATGTGTTACGCTGATTATGCTTATAAAATCATAAAAATGAAATTTAATCCTATTTCCGTACGGGAAATCAATTTTTAGTGGCTGATTGGATTACTTTGTAAAACATTGCAACGTTTTACCGTTAAAACATATATGCATATATGCATGACGTGAAATTACGTCAATGAATATGACGTGAAACAATATATTACGCTCTTTATTCTTGTATAAATGGTAGAAACAAATTTTCCCTGATATTTCCTACAAAATCCGTGAATTAAAAGCTATTAAATTTAAAATTAATGGAAACTTACAAGTACAAATAATATTACAAATACGAAAACTGTTTGTTTTTCCTTTTTGTAAATACGAAATAAGTAAAACAATTTTGAAAAATTTCTTTATCGTAAAAAGAAATGAAAGTTTTCATATACTTTGAACGAAAAAGTTATTAACTTTTTAATCGAAAATTGTCTTTGAATTTATTAAATTGTAATAATGATATTCTTATACCTTTCTATCCAATTTTCAATCTAATACACCACATTAATCCTAATACAAGATTCAATAAACCAACAACCATCAGAATATCAGAGCTATATACTACTTCAATCCTAATACAAAATTCAACAAACCAACAATCCTCGGAATATCACTATTATCTCCATCAGATCCAAAATTCACAAACCTCGAATCTTTAAAGTTAATCTACAAAAGTGTTAATATATTGTATTATCACAAATTTTCAATCGTCTAAATCTGACGATAATTTAGCAATAATCGCAAAAAAAAAGAAAACAAAAAATAACATATTTTTCCATTTCTTCACGATTTTTATATAAATTTCATTCAAGCTCGTTCAAACTTATCGAGATAAACTATTAAATTCAGGCTTGATATTTCCCCTGGTGTGCCATGATAAAATAGGAAAACAGAAAATTTTCCGAATTCCCGGTCGCACGAAGTCAGCAAGGACTTGCAATTACGTAAAAAGTTTTTTCTCGCTGAGACAGGGGAAAAAAGAAGCGGCAGAGTACAAAATAGACGACGTGCTTAAGGAATATCCTCGTCGGTCGTTTCACGACTATATAGGTACTCTCTTGAGAAAATTGAAGCAGACGCGGACAGGTAAAGTGAGGCGACGAAAAAAGGAGGAAACGAGGAAAGATGAAGACGTCGGGACGATTCGCAGTCGTTCGCGGTACATCAGACGGCGTATTTTCTATTGCACGAGCTAAAAAGGGAATATTACAAAGTGTTGTTTTTATGGGCCGTCTGGTTTTGCCAAAAATATTAAGCGAAAATCGTATCACGAACGATATTAAAAAAATTTTCTTTTTAAGCGAGAAACTTATTATATTATTTTTTTTATTTTAAATATTATTGTGGAAATTTTTATTTGAATATTTTTAAGGATAGAATATATTTTAATAAAGTGATTCTCAACCGGTTATTTTTAATTAATGATTAATTAATGAGTTATTTATTTTAATTACGCTGGTATATTTTACAGAGATGTCGTATATTCATGATTCTATTTAAGTTTAATTTAATTTAAAAAAACAGATACAATTATATTTTTTACAAAAGGACATCACAACTTTGAAAATGTTTTAAATGACATTTTCTTGGATATAAATATTGAATATTGAAATTAAAAGATGAAATGAAGATATGATAAATTTGAATATCTCGTATTCAAGAGGACTGAAGATTTATTAAAATAACAAAAGATAAATTTGTTTTAACGATGAAAATAATATTCAACGTATGCATTAAGGGTTTCATTCCATCTACTTAATTTCATTAATACAGCGACCCCGTTATTAAATAGCCAAACAGAAAAATGGAAGGATTCCAAGTAAAGAAAAATGTAAATCATACGTAGTTTCAAATATGCAAACTCGATTCGCATGCAGAAAAATGTACTAAGGATATCGTTACATTTTAATTTCGAATACATATGCAATCGACTTTGCGATAGAAAAAAAGGAGAGGAATTAAAAAAAAATGGCCGCGACGAAAAGATATTTCGCATTTGTTCGCATATTTCTCTCGAATATTTTCAATATCCAGGAACGATGATGTCCAAAATGGGACAGAAAGTTTTTCGGGGATCATAGCTACGCGAAATTAAGGAAAAATCGTTTTTAACGGGATGAGCCATGCGTTAAAGGTAAAGCGAGAAAGTTTTTCCAACGCCGAGTATGGTGTTTGCACGCAGTAAATTCTTCTCCGTGTGTGTTTGCAAATAGATAATAATCCAACGAGAAGAAAATCTTTGTTTACAATTCTTTAGCTACTCTTTTAAATCAGACTCATTTGGATAATGATAAAAATTCAAAGAGGGATAAAAATCGTGAAATTAAAATCAGATAAATAACTGTGAAGTTTTACAATAAATTATAAAGAAAAAATAGAATTACACTCTGATCATAATAAATAATAATTCCATTTATTAATTAAAATTAATTCCATAAATTCTTTCTTTAATCTTTATTATTTTGTATCTAACTTAGCACAATCTATCTTTTAAATTATCAAAAGAAAATTCTTCATGTTAATTACAATATCTTATTCTATTTTATTCGTTTCATTTTTTTGATAAACTAAATTTTCGATACCACGATATTCCGATATTTCACTTTGTCGATTTGCATCGCGACAACAGCCCCGACAAATGGAAAAAACCGACTAAAATTTTATGGGAATACGGTAAACAGAGAGCAAGAAGAAATGGATACATTATATCCAGAGAATCCCTCACACGCGATAATCTTCAAGGTGGAGAGACATAGAAGGGAGGTGTACACGAGGAAGAAGTAAAGTGAAAG